>NW_002475998.1:0-3539 GCF_000189635.1 Tetrahymena thermophila SB210
TAATTAAGATTAATAGTATCGAATTGCAAGAATCTTAATTGAATTAAATAAAATAAGATTAGGAAATGCTTAAATAAATATCTTCTTAATAATAAAAAAGTAAATTTTTGCTTTTATTTTATCAATAAATTTTAATTATATTTTACTAAAAAATAGATTAATTGCATTTTTTTGAAATATTCTTTCATAATACAAGCAAAAAATGAGTTTAAATTAAACTAATTAAAAATAGTTTTAAAATCAAAATAAAATTAAGGAGTAATCCTTACTATTATCATTTTTGTATAACAAAAATATATTTATAAATCATAATTTAAATTGTAAAAAAATCAATTTAATATTAAATATGTAATCTTACTTGGTGTTTATGATCAATAACTAAACGGCTCCAGATTATTTTCAATTAAGTTAATAAATAAAATTTAATTTTCTTGAGTTTTGACTTTTATATTTTTAATTTTTGTCTTTATTTTTTTATAGCATAAAAAATAAACCATAAAAGCTGAAAATTTTTATTATTAATAAATTAAGTTTTTTAAATTTCGAAATTTTGACAGTAATTTTCGAAAAGTATTTTGAATAATTAATATTTTTTAAAAAAAAATGATTTTACACATAATATTATTAAACAAAAATAAATTATAAAAATAATATTTAGTATTTTCAATTACAAATTTAAACTAAAAAAAAATACTGATTTAATTAATCTAACTAGTTCATATCAAATCAATCAATTAAATATTATTGTCCCCTTCAACATTTTTAAGACTACTAAGAATTGCTACATTTTTAATAGATTAATATATATAATATAAATAAAACTAAATAATTTTATTAATTTTTAAAATTCTTATAAGTTACTGTTACTACCTACCTAATTAAAGATTAAAAATACTTAATATGTAAGTTTTTTTACTTTTAAAATTAAAATAATTAAGAATTTTTTGAGCTTTATTTAGCTCAACAAAAATTTAAATTCTAAACAGCTTTAAATATATTTCCATATTTACTTCATGTAAATTTTATTTTTAAAATCAAAATTTATTAAGCAAAATTATTTTTTAAAATTTAATGGTAAATTAATTTACTTGCTTGATACTAAGTAAACAAAATATTAGAATGATCAAAAGTAAATAGATAAATTAATGTGAATAAACTAATGAAAGTAATTTAAAAGAGTTTGTAATTAAAATTAAACTTTACATCTTCTCACTTATTTTCAATTCTATGGTAATTAACCAATCGATAATGGTAGTTGATTAGTGTTTCAGAAAAAGGTGGTAAAAAAAAGAATTTTCATATAAATAGTAATTAAGATAATTAGTTATTGAAAATGTTAAGGCATTTGAGAATGTGTAGCTTATTTTTAAGAATTTCTTCAGTCAAAGTAATAAAGAAAAAAAGAGAGTGGAATATTTAATTGATCTAATATTAAATAAAATTGTGATAAAAAATATTACTTAGATTACAATAAACAAAATTATAAAATAATGAAAATTTGGAATTTAATATGTGTTCAAATTTTAGATTTAGTAATTTACTTCTAATTTCCTTTTAATAAACCCGAATTAAATAAACAATGGATATTTGAAAAACAAACAAAAAAATAAATAAATATAGAGATAAATACTATTTTTTCATATTGATCTTTTGAATAAATATTAATCTGTTTTTTATCACGAAATTGATTCACTAAAATCTTTAATTTACTGATTTACTGAGTCAATCAATCAATTAATTAATTGAATAATATATTAGTTAGATTGATATATTATTAGCAATTAAATAAGATAGATGAAAACAAGAAAGAGCAAAAATATGTTTTTAAATGAAAAATAAAAAAGACTTCTATAATTTTTCATGCCTTATACTGCAATAGTCATAATAATATATCTATTGATGGGGATTATGATAGTGTTTTATTACCAACAAAATGTGTATTTTATTATTAAATATTATAAATAAACATGCTTTGGATAATTAATTCTACTTAATGTCTTATAAAAAGTAAAAACCAGCTATAAGATGTTATTTTATTGAGATATAATCAGTATCTTGATTTCATGAGTATCTCAGAAAAAATGCTTATAACTTTTTCGTTTCAAAAAATATCATCTTACTCTCAGACTTTTGGAATACTTAACAAGCATTTATTAAGTGATGACATTAAATTTAATGATGTAGGTATAATAAAAATATTGTATTCTAAATAACTAAAATGATGTTTGTTTTAAATATATCTACAGTTGCATGGGATGATAAAAGCTTAGAAAGATTCTCATAAAATCAGAATAAACCTAATTTTTTACTATAAAATTAATATTAACTCAAAGATTATTGCTAACCTATTGAACTTTGTTAATAAAACTAGACATGTATTAATAGCTTTAACAACTATCTATTATAGTAAAATTACATGGATGACAACATTTAATATAGTAAACTTCTTTTTTTCTTTAATTATAAACTTATTTTTTTTGTTAACTTCTCAAGAAAAAGCACAATTTGCAAGCTGGTCGAGCTCGATGTATATAGATTGGGGTGATCTTGCATCAGCATAAAAAGAATATTTAATTAAAATGAATTTACAATAAACATTTTGGTAATCTTATGTAATAAATTAAAAGTATGATTTTATTTAATCTGTAAGGATATACACTGCAAGACAATCAGATGGATTATATTATCAAATACTTTCAGAGTAAATTATATTATTTTTAGCAAAATTATTTGTTATAAGAATTTTATTTTATAAATGCAAATTAAGGAATTACTTATTGGTATTTAGTCTATCTTAAAATACTTATTACGGAGGACCTTTTGCTTGTGTGAAGCGTAACGGACGCTATCCTGAATATGCTTTCACAAGTACTGATTAGTTCTATGGATTTCTATATTAAAATTAAAATCTTAAAATTTGTGGAAACAGCACATCTCCTTGCTCTTGTCCTTACTTTAATTAAAAAAGACTTTTACCTCTTGATTGGAGATGCAGACCTTGGTATTAGGAAGCGAATGATACTTTCTATATGTAAAAAATTAAAACTTTATGATTCAATATAATTTTTTAAAAATAATAAAAAGTTAATTTTCTTAGCCATACATTGACTTTGGAATGAAAACAGTAGCATCTACTTCAACATTTAAAATAGTTAAATCATAGAAAAATACTTATTCAATACAAGATGAACTAAATTATTAGTAAGATGCTGTTTAGGCGATGGATTTAAACCTATAAAACATCTAAACTAGATTTTTGTAAAATTTCGAAGATGACGAATATTCTTATTTAGTATCAACTAATCCAAGCAAAAATTCAACAGATTACACTCCGTTAATTATGGCTCATCCTAGTATGAATATTAGTAAAATATAAAAATTTTTATTACAAAGACTAAATATTTAATTTAATAATAATCATTTTTGATATTAGTCAACTCAAATTAATTAATTTTAGCTTTAATAATATTTAATTTTTGTTTATTTCCTATTATTTAAATTAAATTAATTTAATTCATTCTAGAATTTTATGAGAAATT
>NW_002475997.1:0-7660 GCF_000189635.1 Tetrahymena thermophila SB210
CCTTATCTACTATATGCTAATAAATAAATTAATTAAGTTATATTGCTTTAAATTCATTTTAATATTTAAAAATATCTCAACCAAAACAAATAAACGGCTTTACAGAAGATAAAGTGTTAAATTTGAAAGATAAGTGCATTTTCCTAAACCAGAACCTAAGACTGTTGCACCTTCATCGCCAATTTTATTGCCACTTTTTAAATTTTGAATAAAAAATAAAGAGTTAATTAGTTAGTAATAAGGAAAAAATATGAAATAATAAGAAATTAATTAATTTACAGTGAATGAAAAAATGAGTTAAATTTACAAATCAAGAAAAAAAACACACAATCAGAATAAAAAAAAGAAAAATAAATCAAGTAAAAAGCTAATAAACTAATTAAAAGAGTTAGTTATATCGTTTTAAATACATTTTTATATTAAAAAATATCTAAATCTAAAACAAATAAACTGTTTTTACTTAAGATAAAGTTCCAAATTTAAGAGGTTAGTGCACTTTCCTAAAGCAGAACCTAAACTTGATGCATCTTTATCACCAATTTTATTTTCACTTTTTATAAAACGAAGAAAAAATATTATGTTAAATAGTTAGTTTGAAAGAAAAAATGAAGAAAAAATAGGAAATTATAAGAAATGAATTAATCGATTAATTAAAATTTAAAAGCAATATTTGAAAATGAAAATATTACGTAAATTAACAAATGAAGAAAGAAAGAAAATAATCACAAGCATAAAATATAAATAAATAAATAAATAAATAGATAATTCCATTTGCCATTTTTAAATATTGAAGAAAAAATAAAGAGTTAATTAGAGGGAAAAAATAAATAAAAAATATTAAATATAAAAAAAATGAAAAATTAATAAACACAATCAAAATAGTGTGAAAATTAAGTTAAAATAGTTAAAAAAATATTTTTATTAACCAAGAATAGCGCTCTTATGAAAAATATATTGTAATAAATTAATTTTACTTTAGAGAAAAACTGAGAACCTAATGCGATTAAAGTGAAGAGTTTAAGAACTATTTTTATTAATAAAAATAAATTTAAACAACCTTAATGAAAAAATAAATATTTACTTCTTCTACGTTTTTAAAATATTTTTTATCTTTTATCATTTATTTATTTTTATCTTAAAAATATTGAATAATAATTTATGGAAATTTAATTAATTAATAAATTTACTTTTTTTTGAAATTAAATTGTAGAAAAATAACAATTAAATTATAATAATTATCAAATATTCAAATTTGTAAATTTGCTTTTATGAAGAGATAAAACAAAAAGTTAGTGCAGCAACCATTATTAAATCTTAATATTTCTATTGAAAGCATGTATGTATATACTTAAAATATAGCAAGAACCAAAGATGGGTAGATAAAGAGATATAAGTTGATAAAAATTTAGCAATTAATAAAAGTACTTCCATTTTAATAAAATAATTTTTATTTAGTAGATTTTTTGGTAGTAATTCCTCCATCAAATTACTGACAGAAGGCTGTTTTATTATAATATTGACAAATGTTGAAAATCATGTCATTGACTATTATATTGTTTTAATAAACTTTAAAAAAAATACTTTCTTTATTCCTAATTTTTAGGTTTTTTTATTCATTCAAATTCAAATTACTTTTATCTTAAAAGTATATTAAAGATAAGTAAGTACCTTCAGTATTTAAAAAGTATTATTAATATAATTAGAATTAGGCTAAATTTTTTAATAAAAAGAAAAACTAAATGAAAAAAAGTTATGATTAACTCTGATTCAGGACAGAAAAAAAGAAGTTTTGGTTAAGTAAAAGGCATTTTATTTAAAAAAAGAAAGACTAAAGAGAAAGCAAGAGAAAGATAAATAGATATATATTAAAAATAAATTTAAATCAAAGAGATAGTAATTATTTTGATGACATACTTAATTACTATTTTTCATTTAATGCATCAAAATATATCAGAAAATAAATTTTATATATTTATACATAATCTTTAATTAAATAATGTTTGTTTATTTTTAAATATTATTTAAATCATCGCTAATAAATAGTGAAGATTATTTTTTAGAATTGTAAAGTGCTATACTTGATTTGTTGTATAGTTAACTTTTAAATGAATACAAATCCCATTTTTGTTTTTACTTGAAATCCCACTTATGCACACATACCCAAACTCACTGAGTTTAAGGAATCAATTGCCTAGACTCAATAAACTCCATCACAAAATTCGAATTCCTCTTTACACTTATGAAATAAATAAATTCTTTTAATTTATTTATTAATAAATCTTTTATGTATTAAATCTATTTTTTTTTAAATTTATCTTAACTATTGATAACTTAAAAATTATCCTATTTATTAAAAATGTATTTAATAGGTATAAATGCATTTATTTGGTGCTTCAAAAAAAAACTTATGGGATTTGAAAATAGTTCGAGAAATAATAAATAAATAAATAAAAACTAAAACAATAAAAATCTATTAAATAAAAATTATTTTATAAAATTTAAGTATTTTAATTAATTACTAAAATTTGTTTTAAATATGACTGACTGGCTATCTATCCATCACTTATTCCTACTATATTTTAATGTATAAATTTTAAATATAAACATTAAGATTTAATAATAATAATAATCACACTAACCATTTTTGTGTAAAATTTTATAAAAGTAAATATATAAATTATATTTGATAATTATTCTAATTTATTTGCTCATTTTATACAAATTAATTTCATATAAAGCAAATTAATACTTTTAATTAATTAAATTTCAATAAATTGCTTTCCAATATTTTTGAAAGAAAAAAAATAAATGATATAAGAAAATAAAAATACTTTGAATCTAAAAGAGGTAATTATTTATTTTTTTATAAACATTCTTTAAATTTATTTTTATTAATTAAAAAGTTTTTAAACTCTCCACTTTAATCTCATTAGAATCTCAGTATTGATCTTAGGTATATTCAAATTATTTATATTAATTTTATAAAAGTTTTTTTTATCTTTAATTTTCAATTAATTCATAATATTTTTTTAAATAGAAATTCTCATTTATATTCATTTTTTTATTTACAAATATTTATTTAATTAATTTTCATTTTCATTTTCAACTTTAACTTTTAATATTAATAAATTAATTCCTTTCTTATAAATTCATATTTTTATTGATTTTTTCTTTCAATGTAATTAATTAAAACATAATTTTCTTCAATATATAAAAAGTGACAATATAATTGATGATGATTGTGCATCAGAATTAGGTACTGCTATATCAAATTGCACTAATCTCTCAAATTTGACACTTTTTATCGTGTAAAAGCAGTTTTCTTGTTTTGGATTGTGTTATTTTTTAATATAAAAATAAATTTAAAACAAAAAAACTAATTAAATTTATTTATTAGTTTAAATATTGATTAATTTTTCTTTTCAATTTTCATTTTCGCATGTATTTCTATTTCGTTGTTAGCTTAACTAATTTTTTAATTTACAACTTTTACTTTTACTATTAATTAATTAATTCCTTACTTACTTATCATTTCATATTTTTTCTTGATTTTTTCCTTCTAACTAGTAATTAATTATAATTTTTTTCTTCAAAATTTAAAAAGTTACAATCAAATTGGTAATTAAGGCACTTCAAGCTTAGGCTCTGGTTTAAGAATGTGCACTAATCTCATAAAATTAAAACTTTATCTCTTGTAAAAGCATCTTTTTTGTTATATTTATTTATTATATTTTTATTAGATTTCTTTTTCTTTTTATTATTTGTTGATTTAACTAATTTTATTATTTTAAACTTTTGTTTTATTTTTAACTAGTCAATTATTTCATATTATTTTTATGATGTTTATTCTATTTTTTCCTTCCTAATAACTAATAAATTATATTTTATATATTTAAAAAGTAACAATTAAATTGGTGATGATGGTGCATAAGGCTTAGTTTCTGCTTTAGCTAAGTGCACTAATCTATAAAATTTGACACTTGATCTTACGTAAAAACAGTTTATTTGATTTTTTTTGATTGAGATATTTTTTTAATATAAAATAAAAATAAAAATGAATTTAAACAATATTACTAAGTAACTAACTCTTTTAATTTTTTAATTTTTCTTTTTGTTATTAATATTTATTTCTTTCTTTGCTAATTTAACTAATTTTTAGTTTTTTCATTTTCAACTTTTGCTTTATAAATTTCTTATCATTTCATATTTTTACTTTTTTTCCATCAACATAACTAATAAATGATATTTTTTTCTTCAATATTTAAAAAGTAACAATCAAATTGGTGATGTAAATGCATCAGGCTTAATTTTTGGTTTAGGAGGGTGGGCTAATCTCGAGACTTTGACGCTTAATCTTGAGTAAAAATAGTTTATTTGTTTTGGAATATGATATTTTTGAAGAAAAAAAAAGAACTTAAAAAATAGAATTAATCTTTAAATTTATTTATTAACTTTTTATTTTATTTATTTATTTTTCTATTCTTTTTAATTTTTATTTTTATTTCTTTACTAATTTAACTAATTTTACCATTTTCAACAACTTACTTTTGATTTTATTTTTAATTAATTCCTTTCTTATTATTTTTTTTCACTTTTTACTTCTAACTAACTAACTAATTAATTAATTAAATTTTTTCTTCAATTTTTTAAAAGTTGCAATAAAATTGCTGATTATGGTGCTTCATGCTTAATCTCTGGTTTACCAAATTGCATTAATCTCTCAAATTTGACACTTAATATTGGGTAAAAACAATTTATTTATTTTGGATTGTAATATTTTTGAATTTAAAAGTGAATTTTAAACAATATAGCTAACTAACTAACTAACTAACTAACTAACTCTTTATATTTATTTATTAGATCTATATTCAATTAATTTTTCATTTCTTTTTGAAATTTGTTTTTTTTTCTTTGTTAATTTAACTAATTTTTTCATTTTAAACCTTTGCTTTTAATATGAATTAATTTCTTCTATATTTTTTCTTCATTTTTTCCTTCAAAATAACTTATAAATTATATTTTTTTCTTCAATATTAAAAAAGTTCTAATTAAATTGGTGGCGAAGGTGCATCAAGCTTAGGTTCTGCTTTCGGAAAGTGCACTAACCTCACAAATTTGGCACTTGGTCTTTGGTAAAAACAGTTTATTTATTTTTGATATTTTTGAATATAAAAAAGAATTTAAAACAATATAATTAATTATTAACTTACTCTTTTAATTTATTCTTTAACTTTTTATTTGAATTATTTTCCATTTTTTAATATTTATTTTTATTTATTTACAACAAATTTTATCATTTTTAATTAAATTTTGCTTTTATTATGAATTAATGAATTTCTTGTTATTTCATTTTTTTTCTTCTTACTAAGTAATTAATTTTATTATTTTCTTCAATATTTAAAAAGTGGCAATTAAATTGCTGATTATGGTGCTTCAGGCTTAGGCTCTGGTTTATCTAATTACACTAATCTCTCAAATTTGACACTTGATCTTGGGTAAAAACAGTTTATTAATTTTTGATAGTGATGTTTTTTTATATAGAAGGGAATTTTAAAAACTCTTTAATTTATTTATTAGCTTTTTTTATGATTAATTTTTCTTTATCTTTTTTAAATTTATTTTTATTTCTTAGTTAATTTAACTAATTTTTTTATTTTCAACTTCAATTAATAAATATTTTTTTCTTCAATATATTTAAAAAGCTCTAATTAAATTGGTGATGAAGGTATATCGGGTTTAGGCTCTGGTTTGGTAAAGTGCACTAATCTCTTAAATCTTACTCTTAATCTTAGGTAAAAACAGTTTATTTATTTTGGATTGTGTATTTTTTAATATAAAAATGAATTTAAAACAAGCAATATAATAAATCTTTTAATCATTTTTAACTTTTACTTTCATTATTAATTCATTAATTCTTCATTTTTTCTTTCTTTCTTATTTACTAATTAATTATATATTTCTTTTCAATATTAAAAAAGTGACAATTAAATTGCTGATAATGGTGCTTCAGGCTTAGGCTCTGGTCTAGAAATATGCACTAATCTCTAATATTTGAGGCTTGATCTAGGGTAAAAACAGTTTATTTGTTATGAATTGTGATGTTATTTGATATAAAAGAGAATTTTAATTACTGTAAATAGCTAACTAACTCTTTTAATTTATTTATTTATTAGCATTTAAAATTATAAATTTTAATTTTTCTTTTTTAATTGTTCTTTAATTTAATTAATTTTTTCATTTTTAACTACTGCTTTTATTATTAATTAATTCACTTCATATTATTTATTCTTTTTTCTTCATTTTTCTTTTTAGTTAATAATAAATTAATAATATTTTATTCTATATTTAAAAAGTAGCAATCAAATTAGCGATGCAGGTATATCAGGCTTAGGTTATGCTTTAGCAACATGTACTAATCTATCAAATTTGTTTCTTGGTCTATGGTAAAAATAGTTTATTGCTTTGCAATGTGATATTATTAATGTCTAAGTGAAATTTAAACTATATAACTCTTTTAATTTATTTATATGATTAATTTTTCTTTATATATTTATTTTTATTTCTTTGCTAATTTAACTAAATTTTACCTTTCAACTGTTTGTTACTTTTATTATTAATTAAATTATTTCATATTATTTATTCATTTTTGTACATTTATCCTTCTAACTAACTAATAACAAATTATGGTATTTTTTTCTTCAATATTTAAAAGTTACAATATAATTGGTGATGAAGGTGCATCAGGCTTAGGTTTTGCTTTAGCAATGTGCGCTAATCTCTCAAATTTGACACTTGATTTAAGGTAAATAAATACAGTTTATTTGTTTTGGATTGTGATATTTTTTAATATAAAAATGAATTTAAAACCATAATATAACTATAATTTATTTATGAACTTTTTATTTGATAAATTTTTCTTTTTCTTATTTATATTACTTTGTTATTTTAACTAATTTTTTCATTTTATACCTTTGCTTTTATTATAAATAAATAAATTTCTTATTATTTATTTTTTTTCTTCATTTTTTCCTTCTAAATGACAAACTAAAATATTTAAAAAGACCCAATTAAATTGGTGTAATTGGTGCATCAAGTTTAGGCTTCTATTTAGGAAAGTGTCCAAAGCTCTCAAATTTGAAGCTTTATCTTGAGTAAAAATAGTTTATTTATTTTGAATTGTGATATTTTTTATTATTTTAAAGGATTTATAAAAATATAACTCTTTTAATTTATTTATTTATCTACTAGCTTTATTTTGATATATTTTTTTATTCTTTTATATTTTGCTTATGTTTTTTTATTCTTTGATTTAAAAAAAAATATTTAATTAATTAAAAATTTTATAATATGTAATTTTTTTTTGTTATTTTTCAATAATTTTTATTAAAAGTGATTAAGGAATCAATAAATCATAATAATTAAAAGTAAAAAACCAGTGTCTTAAATCAAAAAGATTAGTTGCCTTTAAAATGTGTTTCTATCAATGATAAAAAGTGCAGAAAAAAGGATTACTAATTATAAAAACATTTGAATAATAAAATATAATATGTATGTTCAACCTGTTATTTATTATTCGTCTGTGTAGGTAGCCTTGAAAAAGGAAGAATCTAGGGTTATATTTTTTATTTAGTATTTTATAATTGGATCATTTAATATAGAT
>NW_002475997.1:7760-10483 GCF_000189635.1 Tetrahymena thermophila SB210
ATATAAATGAAATTATAAATTGGTAATCTAGGAGAAGTAATTATTTATTTATTTTTTTATTGATATTATTTAAATTTATATTTATTAATAATAAAGTTTTTAAAATCTTCACTTTAATCATATTAGATTCTTGATATTACTCTAAGTTAAATTTAATTTATTAATATTATTTTTATAAATTTTTTTTATATTTAATAACTTTCAAGATATATACCATATTTATTTTTGCATATATAATTAATCAATTTTTTTTGTTGTGTTTTTTCTTCATTTTTTCCTTCTAAATAACTAATTAATTAATTATCATTTTTTTCTTCAATATTTATTTAAAAAACTGTAATTAAATTGGGAATATAAAAGAATAGAAATACTAGCACATGTAAATGCACTCAGAATACAACTTAAAATTTAATTTGTATTATTTATATAAAGTAGTTTCTCATATATTAAGGACATATTCAGATAAAAACTTTTGATCCAATTTAGTCTTAACCTATTTATTAAAAATTACTTTTAATATGTATAAATGCGCATATTTGGTGCAAATAACCTATATAAATATCTAAATGACATGTATTCTAAATAAATTATAGGATTTGAGGATAGTTACAGATAGATATTATAAATATAGACTAAAGTAGAATAATCTACTAAATTAAAATTATTTTTTTTAAATTTAAGTATTTTAATTAATTACTGACTTACTTACTAGAATTTTTCTAGATATGACTATCTATAACTAATTCTTATTTTCAAATATAAGCAAATTAATGTATAATAATTAAAATTAATTAAATATCCATAAATCACTTTTCAATATTTTTGAGAAAAAAAATAAATGATATAATAGATTAAATATTACGAAGAAATAGAAGAAGTAATTATTTATTTTTTTATTAATATTCTTTAAATTTATTTTTTTTAATAAAAAAGTTTTTAAGCTCTTCACTTTAATCTCATGAAGGTCTCGACCTCTATTTTAAGTATATTTTATTTATCAATTTTATTTATAAAAATTTTTTTTAAATTTGATTTTCAAGTTATGCACAATATTTTTTTGAAAAAAAAATCCAAATAATTATTCAATTAATTTAACTTAATTTTCACTTTCAATTTTTAATTTTATTAATAACTAATTCTCTTCTTAAAAATTTTTTTTTCTTTTTAACTAACAAATGAATTATATTTTTCTAAATATTTAAAAAGTGAGAACTAATTAATTGATGAAGAACATGTATCAAAGTTAGGTTCTGCTTTAGCAAATTGCACTAATCTCTCTAATTTGTCACTTAGTATTGAGTAAAAATAGTTTAATAGTTTTTGATTGTGATATTTTTAAGATAAAAATGAATTTAAAACTAAAAAAAATTAACTCTTTTAATTTACTTATTAGCTTTTATTTTGATTAATTTTATTTTTTATTTTAATTTTTATTTCTTTTTTAATTTAACTAATTAATTTTATCATTTTCATTTTTATTTTATTATTAATGAATTAATTAATGGATTTCTTATTATTTCATCCTTTTTTTCTTTAATTAACTATTAATTATAATTTTTTGTTGTTGAATATTTAATAAGGACGATGACTTTAGTGATAAAATTGCATCTTACATAGGCTCTGGTTTGGGAAGGTGCCCTAATCTCTAAAATTTGACACTTGATCTAATGTAAAAACAGTTTATTTTGTTTTGGATTGTAATATTTTTTAATATAAAAATGAACTTAAAAAAACATAGCTAATTCTTTTAATTTATTTATTTTCTTACTTTTTATTTGATTAATTTTTGATTTATCTTTATTATTAATTTGTATTCTTTATTAATTTAACTATTTTTTATCATTTTAATTAATTATTTTATAATTTTTATATCATGTTTTTTTTTTATAAAGTGGCAATTAAATAGGTGTTTAAGGCGCTTTAGGCTTAAGTTCTGGTTTAGGAAAGTGCATTAAACTTTAAAATTTGGAACTTTGTCTTGAGTAAAAACAGTTTATTTTTTTTGAATTGTAATATTTTTGAATATAAAAATGAATTTAAAACAATATAGTAAACTCTTTTAAATTATTTATGAGCTTTTCATTTGTTTTATTTTTATTTTTTTTTAATTTAATTTAACTTATTTATTTTTTAATTTAGGACTTTTCTTTTCTTTTATTATTACTTCATTACTTATTATTTCATATTCTTTTTTCATTCATTCTTTCTATATAAATAATTTACTTTTTTTTAAATATTTAAAAAGTAGCAATTTTATTGGGAATGAAGGTTCATGTGCATTAGCCTCTGCTTTAGCAAAATGCACTAAACTTTAAAATTTGGAACTTTGTCTTGAGTAAAAACAGTTTATTTTTTTTGAATTGTGATATTTTTGAATATTAAAATGAATTTAAAACAATATAATTAACCCATTTAATTTATTTATTTATGAACTTATCATTTGATTTATTTTTATTTTTCTAATTTATATTTATTTCTTTGTTAATTTAATTTAATTTATTTATCTTTTCAGTTGGGACTTTTGTTTTATTATTACTTCACTAATTTTTTTCATATTCTTTCTTCATTTTTTCTTTTTTCAAACTAAATAATTTATTTTATTTTTTTTAAATATTTAAAAAGTAACAATCAAATTGATCATGAACCAGTATCAGTCTTAGGCTCTGCTTTAGTAGAAAGCACTTAACTCTCAAATTTGACACTTGAGCTTCGGTAAATAAGTT
>NW_002475997.1:10583-17149 GCF_000189635.1 Tetrahymena thermophila SB210
GGAGAAGTGGTGCAATTAAACCAATATTATTTTAATTTTGAATTTTAATTTTATTTTATTATGGACATTAAATTATGAAAAAGTCCTCGGTTAAAAGTGAAAGAGGAGAAAAAATTGACCTAAATATAATTTTGACTTAGTTGCAACACGTCTCCAAGTTCAACCTTATTTTGTCCCGAACGGACTATAATTATTTATTTATTTATTTATTTATTTATTAAAAAATTAGCTTTTTATTTGATTAATTTTTATTTTTCCTTTTCAAATTTATTTTTGTAATTTATTAATATAACTAATTATTATTATTATTATTTATTAATTAATTCCATTCTTATTATTTCATAATTAAAAAATATATCCTTTTAACTAGCTAATAAATTATATTTTCTATACTTAAAAAGTAACAATATTATTGGTTATCAAGGTGTTTCAGGCTTTGACTTTAATTTAGCAAAGTGCAATAATCTCTCCAACTTGAAAATTTATCTGATGTAAAAACAGTTTATTTATTTACTGAGATATTTTTTAATATAAAAATGAGCTAAAAAGAATATAACTAGCTCTTATAATTTATTTTTTTACTTACTAGCTTTTTATTTGATTTATTTTTAATATTTAACTAATTTATTTTTTATTTCAATGATTGCTTTTATAATTAATTTGTTAATTCCTTTCTTATTATTTCTTATTTTTTATTTTCATCTTACAAACTAATAAACGATATTTTAATATTTAAAAAGCGGCAATAAAATTGGTGATAAAGGTTTATGTGAGTTAGGCTCTAATTTACTTAAATTCACTACAATCACAAATTTGACACTTGATCTAGCGTAAAAACAGTTTATTTGCTTTGGATTGCGATATTTTTGAATATAAATGAATTTAAAACAAATAACCAACTAACTTTTTCAATTTATTTATTTATTAATTAGCTTTTTATTTGATTTATATTTCTTTTTATTTTAATATTTATTTTTATTTCTTTGTTAATTGAAATAATTTTTCATTTTACTTTTAATAATATTATTAATTAATTCCTTTTTTATTATTACATTATTTTTTTTATTTTAGCTTATTAATTATTATATATTTTAATATTTAAAAAGATTAAATTCAATTAGTGATTAAGGTTTTTCAGGCTTATACTCTGGCTTAGTATATTGCACTACTCTCTCAAAATTGGATCTTGATCTTTAGTAAAATTAATTTATATGTTATGGGTTGAGATATTTTTTAATAAAAATTAATTTAAAACAAATTAACTTACACTTTTTCATTTATTTATTAACTTTTTGTTTGATTAATTTTTTTTTTCTATTTAAACTTATTTTTTTATTTCTAAATTTAACTTTTTTATTTTTTAATTTTCAACTTTTTCTTTTATTATTAATTCATTTCATGTTATTAAATATTTTTTCATACTTCTAATTAATTATATATTTTTTTTAATATTTAACAAGGTCTAATTATATTGAATTTTGTGTTTGCTCCATAATGAACATTAATTTCTAAAATTTGACACTTAATCTAAGGTAAAAAAGTTTATTTGCTCATTGTGATAAATAAAAATAAATTTAATACAATTTAATTCCTTTAATTTATTTATTAGCTTTTTATTGATTTTTTTGTTTGTTTGTTTGTTAATTTAACTAATTTTTTAATTTTCAACTTTTTCTTTTATTAATCTTATTATTTCATTTTTTCTTTCTCACTAACTAACTATTTTCAATATTTAAAAAGTGAAAATTCAATTCATAGTAAGGGAGCTTTTTAATTAGGTTCTGGTTTAGCAAAGTGTTATAATCTCTCAAGTTTGACACTGCATCTTAGGTAAAAATAGTTTATTTGCTTTACTTTAGAAAATGAATTTAAACAATATAAAAAACTCTTTATTTTTATTTATATATTTATTAGACCATTACTTGATTTATTTTTCTAAAAATGTTTTATATTTATTTATTTTTCTTTGTTAATTAAGCAAATTTTTTCATTTTGACTATTAATTTTCTTATTAATTAATTTATTTTAAATTATTTCATGATTTTTCTTTATTTTTACCTTCTAACTAAATAAATAAATTATATATATTTTTAAAATTTAAAAAGTGGCAATTAAATTTAAAATGAAGGTGCACAAGTTTTAGGTTCTACTTTAGCATAGTGCAATATTCTTACTAATTTGACACTTTATCTTGAGTAAAAACTGTTATTTGTTTTGGATTGTGATATTTTTTAATATAAAACTGATTTTAAAACAATAAACTCCTTTAATTTTTTTATTTATTAGCTTTTTATTAGATTTATTTTTCTTTTTTTATATTCATTTTTATTTCTTTGCTTATTTATTTATTAATTAATAAATTATTTCATTTTTAACTTTGGTTTTTATTATTAATTTATTTCTTATTTATTTCATTTTTTTCTTCAAACTAAATTATAAATTATATTTTCAATATTTAAAAAGTGGCATTTAAATTTCCTCTGTAGGTGTATAGTCCTTAGGTTCTAGTTTAAGAAAGTTCTCTAACCTCACATATTTGAAACTTAGTCTTTCGTAAAAATAGTTTATTTATTTTGGATTGTGATATTTTTGAATTTTTACTTCTTTGCTAATTTAACTAATTTTTGATTTTCAAATTTTGTTTAATTATTAATTCCTTTGTTATTATTACTTGTCTTTCTTTCTAGTTTATTAATTAATTTTTATTGTTTATTTAATATTTAAAAAGTTAAAATTAAATTTGTGATGAGGGTTCATAAAGCTTAGGCTCTGATTTAGTAACACGCCAAGATCTCTAGAAATTAACACTCTATCTAGCGTAAAAAGAGTTTAATTGTTTTGGATTGTGGTATTTTTTAATATAAAACTGAATTTAAAACAATAAAACTCCTTTTAATTTATTTACTTTTTAGCTTTTTATTTGATTTATTTTTCTTTTCTTTTTTTTATATTTATTTTAATATCTTTGCAAATCTAACTAATTTGTTCATTTTCAAATTTTGCTTTTAAATATTTGTTACTAATTGATTCATTTATTATTTTTTTATGTTTTTTCTTGATTTTAACCAATTAAATATATCTTTTTTCTTCAATATTTTATTAGAGGAAATAATATTGGACATAAAGGTGCATCAGACTTAAGTTCTGCTATAGCATAATGCACTAATCTCTCAAATTTAGGACTTCATCTAAAGTAAAAACAGTTTATTTTTTTAGTTAATTTCTTATTATTTCATGTTCTTTCTTCTAACTAAGTTATAAATTATATTTTAAATATAAAAAAAGGAAGAATTAAATTGGTGATGTAGGTGTATCATGTTTAGGTTCTACTTTAGAAAAGTGCACTAATCTCACAAATTTGGAACTTGGTTTTTCGTAAAAATAGTTTATTTATTTATTTTGGATCGATCATGATATTTTTTAATATAAAAATGTATTTATTTAAAGCAATTTAACTAATTATTTATTTATTTTTTAGCTTTTTATTTGGTTAAATTTTCTTTTTTTATATAATTATTTTTATTTTTTGTTAATTTTCTAACTAATTACAAATTAATTATGTTTTTTTCTTCAATATTTTACAAGTAACAATTTCATTAGTAATGAAAGTGGATCAGTCTTAGGTTTTTCTTTAGGAAAGTGCACTAATCTTTAATATTTGAGACTTGATCTTCAGTAAAAATAGTTTATTTGTTTTGGATTCTGATATTTTATAATATATAAATGACTTTAAAATAATTAAACTCCTTTATTTTTCTTTTTAATTAGCTTCTTATTTGATTTATTTTTCTATTTTTATTTTTTTATTGTGTTTTTTTTATTTGTTTGTTAGTTTAACTAATTTTTTGATTTTCAACTTTTGCTTATTTTTTAAAAAATTAATTAATTTCTTATTATTATTTCATATTTTTTTATCATTTTTTCCTTCGAAACTAACTAATAAATTATGTTTTTAATATTTTAAAAAGAGATAATTAAATTAATGATGTAGGTATATCAGACTTATGTTTTGGTTTACGAAAGTGTCCTAATCTCTCAAATTTGTCACTTTTTTTAAGGTAAAAAACAATTTATTTGTTTTGGATTGTAGTAGTATTTAATACAAAAATGAAATTGTTAGCTTTTAATTTGATTTATTTTTCATTTTCTTTTAAATTTTGCAAATGTTTATTTCTTTTATTAATTGATTTAAAATGTAATATCTTATTTGAAAATTATATTATATGTAATTAATTTTAGTAATTTCCACTAATATATATTAAAAGTGTTAAAGAGATCAATAAATCATAATAATTTAAAGTAAATAGAAAGTATCTTAAATTAAAAAGATTAGTTGTCTTTAGAATAGTTTTCTTTTCATGAACAAGCGGCAAAAAAAGATTAATACATTAAAAATATTTGAATAATAGAATATAATATTTATATTTTGTAATGGGATAATTTAACTTAAAATATTGATAAATAGATTTATTATTTATTATTTTTATATTTATAAATATAAAACTTTGCTAAGTTAATAAAGTAAAATTTAAAAATTTTATTTAATTAAATAAATAAAGTAATTGCTTTAATAAAGTCCTCAATTTTTATCTAAAATAATCAATCTTTTAATAATTGCATGTCTGTCTTATTTATTATGCCTTATTACATTACTTATGTGCTAAACTTTTATATAATACATATAAATTAGGTGTTTAAATATTATAAATTAATACTTTTTTAAATATAAGTAAAGATTAAATAAAAATTATAATACATAAAAAAATTTAAAACATATTAGTTCAATAGATATTTTTAAGGATATTCATAATATTTTTAATTTATTATTAACAATAAATTAAAATAGAATAAAATTATGCATTTTACTTAAATAATAACAGAAAATAATATTTAAATTGAAAAATTTTTTTATGAAATATAAGTAAGGTAGGTTTTATGTTTAAGGAAAATTTCTTAATTTTTAAATTTAGATAATAAGAAAAGTAAATTGGAGTTTTTCATAATTATCATATATTTAATATATAGTAAAGAGCTAATTGATCTACATCAATTTTTTCCTACCTAATTCTATCCAAAGTTTCTTTGAGAAAATCTATTTTATCTAATTTTCAAGTTTTAAATAAATAAATAAATATGAAATTATTTTTTCCAATTTTGAAAAATAAATAAAAAGTATTATTTAAAGTAGATAGATAATAATTAAAAATTAAATAACCCCTTTTTTATAGTAAAATGGATGGGAAATCTCCTGCATTTTAAAGTAATGTTATATATTATAAAATAGTTAATTATTAATAGCATTTAATATATAATATTTTAAGCTTTTTTACATGTAAATAAATAATTGAAAAGAAAAAAAGTCATTATTTAGTTATTGAAAAATTTTTTATGATACATTAAGAAATATTTTCATAAAAAATAAATAAATAATTGAAAAGAAAAAAAAACAATAGTTATTGACAAATTTTTTATGATACATTAAGAAATATTTACATAAAAAAAAAATAAATAAATAAAAGGAATTCAAAAAAGATTATTTACATATTTTAAAAATTAATTTTTTGTGTGTGTTTAACTAAGAAATAATTACACATATAAAAATTACTATTAAAATCAAATAAAAGATTAAGAATTAGTCAATAAGAAACACATTTCACATAAATTTTAAAGGAAAATATGTATTATTTGTTATTTAATAATCACAAGTAATAATGAAATTTTTTATTTTAAAATAACAAAGAAGTAATAATTTTAAAAAGTAAAATAAGGTAATTATTTTATTTTTAAAAAAATAGAAAATGGCTTAAATATTAATTAAAGGACACTTTTTTTCAAATTACTTGATCTTTTAAGA
The DNA here is from genome assembly GCF_000189635.1 of Tetrahymena thermophila SB210. Lineage (NCBI taxonomy): Eukaryota > Ciliophora > Oligohymenophorea > Hymenostomatida > Tetrahymenidae > Tetrahymena > Tetrahymena thermophila. The sequence continues at coordinate 16,438 of NW_002475997.1, forward strand.
GGAATTAATTTTTTAACTAAATTTAATTTTTTACAAATAATTTATTTACTTACAAAAATATGAATGATATTCATAATATAAAAATTAAAATAAAATCTATCTATCTAATTTTATTTTAGGTTAAAAAACTTTTTCAAAATATTAAATAATAAAATATATAATATTATTCAAACATTTTATATTTATTCATTTTTTTTCACCAGTAGTTTATCAAGAATCTTATCTTAAAGATAACTAATCTTTTTGATTTAAGACACATGCTTCTTACTTTGAAGTTTTATGATTAATTAATATATCTAAAATTTTTAAAATAAATTTATGTAAATTTTAAATAAATATCAAATAGAATAAACTTTTAAATTAAAATTATTACTTAAATTAATAAATAAAATAATATTGGTGGAATAAAAAAATAAATCAAAAAAAACCTATCAAATAAATTCAAAGAGCTTTTTTTTTTATATTCATTTTTAAAGTTTAAAATATGAAAAAATGAAGAAAAATATGAAAAAATAAGATTAATTAGTAATAATAGCAAAAGTTGAAAAATAATGATGAGTTAAATTAACAAAAAAAAAGCAAGCACAATAAAAAGAAAAAAGAAAAAAGAAAAAAGAGCTTTATTGTTTTTAATTAGTTTTTATAATTAAAAATATCACAATCCAAAACAAATAAACTGTTTTTACTGAAGGCTAAGTGTCAAATTGAGAGA
>NW_002475996.1:0-20653 GCF_000189635.1 Tetrahymena thermophila SB210
TTTTTATAAGGTTAACTTAACTGAATAGATTCATTATGCTTCATGTTAATTAGGTTATTTTGCATAGCTTCTTGCTTGAAATTGCCAGGGATGCTTTAACTTACAACATTAACTTATTGATTACTTTAGAATCTATTGATATTATTGACAGAAAAGTCTGCTGATTCAGTAAGAACTCTGTGATTAGTAAAATAATTTGGTAAAATTTGATCTAATTTGATCATTCCTTAGTTTTTATTCGACATCTGCTTAACTTATTCTGTTTCACACCTTTCAATTAAAGCATTATTACCTTGTGTATTTAATCTTAAATTCTTCTTTTGTTAAATTTCTTATTATTATCTATTTTAGCAATTATTTAAGCAAGCACTTATGCTTCTGTTGTTTTTTTTAATTTGCTAATTATCGAAAACTTTATTTTATTCTTCGAACGAATCTATTTGTAAAATATTCTAGCTAAAGCTACTGTTAGTACTTTACCTTTTTTATTGAATCTAATCAGTTTATTAATAATAATTATTATTAAAATTAAATTCATTTTCTTGATTATTTTCTTATATTTAATTCTTGTTTAGAACAGAGGGATAGTCGCTTTAGAATTTTTAAATTTACTAAGAAAATTAGTTGATTTGTTCAGCGAGCATTTAATGTTTTTTGTTAATTGAAGTTCTATGCTAACTTGAAATGAATGAATTTTTATGTGAATTAAATTGACTGCAAATATCTTCTTACTCGTTATTAAATGTATTATTAACAATATTCTATCGATTCGACAATACTGCAAATGAAAAGTGTTATCCACATTCTATTTTCTTAACATATTTATCTTCCATATTTATTTGAATTTCCTAAGGATAAGCTTATTATTGATGGCTTGGATGCAATCCTAAACCTAATTCTCCATTGATATTTTATCCCCAAGAATAAGCTTTTCCTTAATCATCTGTCAGACAAATAAAATTATTCCCTTAACTGAATCCTTTCCAAAAAATGCCATCAGTCTAAATTAATTATGGCTCATCAAAATACCCAAAGAAAGCTGTGCCCCAAACATACCTAAAAAAATATTCAAAATTAACAAAACAAATAAACCAAATAAATAATAAATTATATAATTATTTTATATTAATTTTCTCTAAAAAATAAAATACAATCTCCCGTCATCTGTAAGAGCTATTGAAGAAGGAGCATATCCAGCCTTAACAGAAATAATTCTTGAGTTATAAAGATTAGAAGATATTTGGTGTTATTATTTTATGCGAATTTTAGTTAGATAAAGACTCGATTTAACCTCTTAGCCAGTTCCTAGTTAGCCAAAAGAATTGTTACCACAAGCAAATACTTCTCCTTGGTCTGTTAGAAAAAGCGTGTGATTATCACCACAGCTGACTGATTTTAGATGTCCTTCAAATGATGGAAGAGGTATTTCAGCAGGACAATACTCAATTACTCTCCTTCCAGTACCAAGCTAGCCTTGTCTACAGTCTCCAAATCCATATGCCTTTTATCCTTTTGATGCAAATAAATTAATTTGAATACTTAATTTATTAATCAAAGAATTATATTAAACCTGATAATAATATGGTATTTTTTTTGCCACAGCTTATGTTTCTACAGCTAAATACTTCCAATTGAGTCGGGGAATAAATGTTTTCTTGCTTTCCAGTGCCTAATTAGCCTTCGATTCCTTCTCCCCACAAAAATACAAATCCCCTGCTGCTTATAGCTCCGCTATGACCTCCACCACAAGATACTTTAACAATAGTATGTCTTTTTTAATTTTTTTGATATTTTTTAGACAAAACAAAGATAAAAATGTGTTAAAATGTAAATTTAAATTAATTTACTTTCCTAGCGATTCCAGCAAAACAGGCACAGACCTAGATAATGTCTCCTTTGATCCTATACCTAGTTAACCTTGTTTATTACTACCTATCATATAAACATTTCCATTATGAGCAAGAAAAGCTGAGTGCTCTAAACCGCAAGAAATCTACTAAATTGAAATGTTAAAGCAGCAAAACTTTGGCGAAAAGTAGCAATTCCCTCCTTTTAAAAAATAATTCTAATCAACCTTTATTGATTGATAATTATTTAAATTTTACCCTGTTGTTTTTAGCCAAGACCCAATTATCCATGTGAATCATCTAAAAAAAACAAATATTTAATAAACAGATTGGTTAATTTTTATAAAATATAAATGCAAATAACTACATCCCCAAACAAGCAACTGGGTTTGATCCTACTATGCTGACTTCTATTCTTTTTAGCTGCAGTTTTACGAGTGATTTGGTTATATTTGCTTATAATTTTCCTAGTAAGAAGTATTAAATGAACTTTTATTAGACGATTTATGCATTGCTTTATATATTATATCTCAAAAATTGTGTTAACTAATAATAATCAGTATTTAGTATAAATATAATAAATAAATCATATTACAAATTCAAATCAAAATTGTCATTAAAAAATTAAAGCCTATTTATTCGTTACTTGCTAGATAAAAACAAACAATTTGAAATTAAGATTTTTCTGAGTGTTATCTATAAAATAATCAAACAAATATTTTAATAATAAGGTCAATTTATTATTTTTAACTAAAATCTATTATATATATATATATAATTCTAATAAGTAAACAGCTTCATCTAAATAAAAATAAAAAGCATAATTAAGGATTTTACTTCTAAATTTTTTTAGCTATTTTAGATTATTTTTTGATAGATTGTTGTACTTGATACTTATAATATATACTAATACATTTTATTTTTGAAGAAATATTTGTTTAATAATTAAACTATTTTATAAGATTTTCAGATAAAATTAAATTAAAAGCAGAATTAAAAAGTTAAATTATTATTATTTAAAATTATAATAATAATAATTTTTTTTGGAGAAATGAATTAATTGGTTTGTGTGATATTTCATAATACAAATTATATATTAGATCATATAAAAAGTAGACTATTTTTATGAAAAAATATAAAAATTGAATGCAAATAACATTTTTATTTGAATTATTGCATTTTTAAAGAAGGAGGAGAAATCATTTTAAAGTAATTTTTAAATTAAACTTTTGTTTTGATTTGCGAATAAAAAAATCACCCACCGAGGGGCTCGAACCCTCGACCACCAGCTTAAAAGGCTGGCGCTCTACCGACTGAGCTAGACGGGTTTATTAACAGCTATCAAATGATTTTTAAAGAGTTGCTTTATAGATTTAATTTGGCTTTTTAGCAATCACTTAATGATTGTTGTTGTATTTTTTTAAATAATAAAATGTCCAATTAACTTAATCAGAAATAAATTTAAAATATTTAAAAATTATTCATAAAAATAAAAATATCACCCACCGAGGGGCTCGAACCCTCGACCACCAGCTTAAAAGGCTGGCGCTCTACCGACTGAGCTAGACGGGTTTTGTACTAATAACTTTCTAATTTTAAATAACTTTTATAAATTAAGTAGCTTCAAACCATACTATTTTGCGAAATTCTATCAATATAATTTCAAAATAATTTAATATTTTAAAATCTTAATTAAAATTTAAATATTTTTATTCATTTAATTTGCAAATTAAGAAAATATTAAAAGGATTTCCTAAAAAATAAATCTGACAATCCATTAACTGAGAACGACGCTATTAAAATTTTAGTTTTGATATATAAATTTGAAAATAGATTAAAAAACACAAATGAAGTTAATAAACTTTTTTATTATTTGTTATTTAAATGTTGAATTTAATTACAAAACACAAACAAAGTATTCAATAAATGTGAAAATAAACTTTAAGCAATATCAAATTTTAAAAATTCAATGCAATTTTTTGTAATTCTTGCTCAAAATAAAGCAAGTAAGCTAAGTTATTTAATTAAGCATTTATCTATTTCAAATAATATGAAATCAGTTTTCATAGAGATCATAAAAAATAATAGAAGGATGAAAGACTTATTAATTTGAGATTAGTTAGTAAAATACGAGATTTTGCAATAAAACACCATTTAAATCGCCAATACGCTATTTATTAATAGAATTTAATAGTTTGTAGATATTATCTTCTATTTATATAATGTTTTAAATAAGCATAAACACATCATTTTCGAGTAGCAGGCTTAAAATCTTAAAAAAATCAACTGTTTTTGTAATTATTGTTTTTAGTAACTAAATTTAAGGTAAAATTTTTTTATTTTTGACAATAAATTCAAAGCTTTTTACTTATATTTCTGTTTTTAATTCTACTTATTGGAAATATTTTGTTTTTTGTAATAATTTTCTCTCATAATAAAAAGAATCTATTTCAGATTTACCAAATGAACAAAGTAAAGCTTCTAAAAGATATGTTTGCTCTATGAAACCCCATGGTTAAATATAAATGTCAATTAATTTGATATTCTCAAAGCTTATAAATAACTAATTTGCTTATTAGTATTTTTAAATATATTTTTTAAGTTAATTAAAATTTTCTATTTCGATAAATTTTGGATTTTTTCCTTAAAATATATCTTTATACTTATAATATTTCTTTAGAGTTAATGAAACAGAAATTGTTATCAAGCATAAAGTTAACAACTAAAATGATACAATGTTGTCTTAAGTTATCAACTGACATAAATATATTAGCAAAATAAAGTTTCTCTGGATAAGAAAATATTTGATATAACCCAAATAAGAAATAAAATTTCTATGCTTTTATTCAAATCGAAATCTAAAGTTTTCAACTTCAACATGTAAAATAAACTTTATAAAGTCATTATTAGGGTACCAGATTTCGATTTACAAGTATTGAAGTCTTTCTTTTATTGTTTGATAAAAAGCAATAGCAAGAAATGAAAAAGAAATCAAATAGAAGATTACCAAACCAATAGAGAGCTGTATTAGTACTAACAAACAAGCCATAAAATGAAGTGATTTTATTATGGACTATTTTAGTAAAAAGCTTGGCTATTTTAATTTTGAGAAATTAACATAGCAAAACCCATCATCATCATATTCATAAGGATGAACTAATTTATAGTATAAATCTAAACCTATAGAAAATGTCATCCATAACAAATATAAGTTATTTATGTTGTCAATAAGATTGGAATATATTATCAAATAAATTATTTTTATCAAACAATAATCACAATTAAGAAATATAATTTTAAAAGATAGTGTTAAAAATTTAGGGACATGATTAAGTAGATCCTCATCCATATTGTTAGCTGATTAATTTCTTAAAGTGCAATATACTAGTATATCTTCTGAGAATGTCAAAGCACAAATAATATGAATTACTTTAATCGCTTTGTAATCATTGTGAAAATTAACTAAAACTTTATACCTTTGACAAAAGAGCCAGAATATAACAATAAAATTTAGATACCAATTAATTGCCTATTATTTTAAAAAGTTTAAATAAAATTAATAAAGAAAGGATCATCTGAAGAAAGATTTTTTACTTAAAAATTTTGAATGAGCATATAAATCAGTAGTAAATAGGATATTTTTTAATATACTGATTGAAATAATAGCAAATAAACATATTCTTTTTATCTTGCCATTCTTTGAAGTAATATCAGTATTAATTAATAATCATTAGATATTGTTTAATTAAGGATCTATCGTAGCCTATCCAATTAATCTCTGAAAAAAAGAGTCTCCTTTAAGATAATTTTTGAATAGTTTAAAAATAATATGAATCAAAATAGCAGCTTAATATGAATTTATATATATTTATATCTAACGAAATAGAATGTAACTCTTATTTCTTAAATTGCTTACTTACTCGCAATTAGGTAGGTAGGTATATGTATTATTTATTATACTTAATTATCATTTTCTTATGAATAAGATAAATATAAATTTAGCCTTTTTCTAATCAAATATATCAAACATTAAAAAAAATTGAATTTTTGATGGATATTATAGAAGAATTACTGCTTTTAATACTAATTAATGAAACTCAACAAGTTTTAATCACTCAATTAATGCAAAATCAATAAGTTAAATGAAATTATTTTTTATCATAAATCATTTTATAAATTATATTGTTTCTGATAAATTCGCATTTAAATCCATTCTGATTACATTAAATTAAAAAAAAATAATAATAATAATTAGGATTTACTGTATATTATTTATATTTAGTTCTTTTTTTTAGACGCAAAAAAATTTTTTCACTCATAATATTTATAAATAGACTTGATAAATTTATTGATAAAATGGACAATAAAATAGAATTTTTATGGTATTTAAATAGCTGGTTGACATTAATTTATAAAATAAATTAATTTTATTTAAATTAGAAATATAAATATTAGATTAAATTAAAATGAACTATCAAATCTCTTTTCTAATAGTCTGAGTATAAAATGATCTCTTAATAGTCAAAAAATGTATAATTTTTAAACGAATATTAATGAGATTCCAAGCTAATATGCATTTGAAAATTTAATTATGTTCATTCAAGTAAAATTATATTCTATATTTAATACTCAAGTCTTCATTTGCTAACTTAAATACGTTAGAATAAAGAGAAAACAAGCTCAGCAAATAAAATAATCAAATAATTAAATCAACCAAATTTGCGTTTGGTATAATTATTATTTTTTCAATATAAAAATAAGTATAGCTTTTTGGCGTTGATCTTTAGCACCACTTAAAAAAAAATAATTGAGTTAATTTATGACTTATGTTGTAGAATATTCACCTTTAAATATTTATGAGTTTGAAATTAAAGAGCTATATGTGCTTATATTTAAGGCAATTGAAATTATAAATATGGGAAATATTAATAGGATAATTTGTTTAATATATATATAACTCTTGAATGAGTATTGTATGTAAGATAAAGTGAATTACTTTTAGAGGAGTTAGTTTTAATATGCAATGAATACAGTCTATTTCAAAATTAGTAAAATGAATGAGACTCAATACTAAAAACGGTAATCTATCTATCTATCAATTTTGATTTAAAAAATATATACTAATTAATGAATGAATGAATTATTTAATTTGCTTTGTTTGTTTGTTTGTTTGTTTGATTGTTTTGATTTTAGAATGAGCTATTTAATTAATTAGCATTGAAAAAGAAACAAAAACGAAGTATATTAAATAAGGCATGAAAAACCTTTGTATTTATTAATATTAGTTAATTAAATAGGAATCTAAAGATTTCATTTGGAATGGAAAATAATTAGTAAGTCTTGGCTGAAGAAGACCAAGTTTAATAATAAGCACAAGATTAGAATTATGATGAGGAGAATTGTCTCATCAATAACGAAGAGCGAGTTAAATAAGTGGATAGCAGACGAGTTTCGTCAGCAAAAAGGCCTAAATACAATAATTATTTTGTTTAGAAAGTATTATAAATGAAGAGACCTGAAGTGTTATTAATTGTGGTTGCTTTGATTTTAACGCTTGCATGGTTCGAGATAGTTTGCTTTGTCAAGCACGACCACGATCAAATGAAGTTAAAATTGATTTAAAAGTAATAAAAGGAGCTGTCTTCATCTAGTTTTATATAATTACCTCATCAGTCTTAAGTAAAAACTGAAGGCGTTTCTGATGATATTGATTAATCAGCTGAATTAAATATTTAAAAGAGGGTTTTAAAGGATAAAAAGCAAGGCAATAATGAGAATCGCCATAAGGAAATTAACTGGGATGAACTTAAAATAAAAAAAACTCTTTTAGATTAGAAGGAATATAAATTTATGAAGTTATAAAATGGGATTAAGGTTCTTTTAATCAGTGATTTAGACACTACTTAGAGTTATGCTGCATTGGATGTAAAGATAGGATCATGGGATGAAAAAATTCCAGGCTTGGCTCATTTCTTGGAGCACATGAAATTCATTGCTACTAATTAATTCTCTCATCAAGCCAGCGGCTTCGACATGTTCCTAGCTAACAACCAAGGAAGTTCTAACGCGTAAACAAACAAAAAAAATTGACATTTTATATTATTTTCTAAAGACAAATAATATTTTTTTTTATGCTTTTTTTGAATGAGTCTCTTAACAATTAAAAAAAAAAAGTATTTATGATGATTTTTTTGTTTAATTTAGGTACACAGATGCTATTCACACTAACTATCATTACTAGATTAGCTCACTTGCATTTGAAGAGTCTTTAAAGTATTTCAGCTACATGTTCAACAAATGTGAATTTAAAGAAGAATTTGCTTTGAAAGAAATTAATGCTGTTAATAGCGAGTTTATAAATACATTGTCAAACGACAACTGGAGAATTTAGTATGTTCTAACTTTCCTTGCTAAAAAGGATACTCCTTACAATAAATTTACATGCGGTTCAAACGAGTCTCTAATCAGTGTAAATTCCTTCTTCAATTTATAAGTTTATTTTTATATTAAAATAATAAATATTTTAGGATAAATTTGACTTGATTAAAGAATTGGAAGCTTTCAACGCCAAGTATTCTGCTGATTTGATGTCTCTCGTTTTATACAGCAATCATTCAATCGAAGATCTTAAGAATTTTGTTTTTAAAAGCGATTTTGATAAAATTCCAGTGGTAAAGAACAAACCTGTCAACTTGCCTAAAGAGCCTTTCGATGAAGTAAATTTCGATCAATTTCTGTTTAATTAAAATGATATTTTAAATGAAAAAAAAATAGAATGTCTACAAAAAGATCTATAAAATCTAGCTAGAAAAGCAGGAATATAAATGCCTTTAGTTTGCTGTAATTGTAGATAATAAAGACTTCAATAATAGACATGACTTTAATGATTATTTCAAAGGAGTTTTGACAAGCTCTGAGAAAGGAGCTTTCTACCAATAAATGAAAGCTAAAAATTATATTTCTACAATTGATTTTGGAAGATTCTAAAGAACTAATCATTTTGAAGCTTTTATGCTTGAAATTAATCTCACAGACGACGGTTATGAAAACTTAGAAGAAGTAATTAGATCTTACTTCGTATTTGTCCAAGAATTCAAAGAAAACGTGTAAAAAGAAAACTTCGAAGAAATGAAGCACTTTTAATAAATTCTATTTGATTATGATTCAAATGAAGACATGTATGAAGAAAAGATTTCTGATTTCGCTGATTACATCAACTATTCCGAAGAACCACAATATTTGTTCCTCCAAACAAGATACAAAAACTTTAGAAAGAAAGACTTCTAAGCATACTTAGAAAAAATTGGAGACATTAGAAAAAACCTCATTTTTATTTCAAGCAATAACTTTGAAAACGCCAAAATCAACTCAAAGATCATCCCTTCCATCGACAATACATTTACCAAAGGAGACAAATACTTCAACACATTCTATGACGTAGTTGTTGAATTAAACGAAGAATAACTTAATTTCTTGACTACAAAAAAACCCGAAGAGCACAGCTTCCTTTACACCTTAGACCTTCAGCTAGTACCCAAGGGTAAAATACACTTCTACGATGCCACCAAAGACAATTCTTAGTTGATCGCCTAAAAAGTAGAACTACCTCTCTTAGAGCATAAAGTTCCTAATTTTATCTCTACATCAAAAGGTATATTTTAAATTATTCAATTTTAAATTCCAAATTCTTCACAGTTATTTGCATTTTCAACTGCTGGATTTTCCTAAAATATTAAATTCATTTTAAGTTATCCAGTTATATTTCTATTTGAAGACAGAATAAAAAAGTTAAAATTGCCATTTTAAGTTATAAATTCAATTTGTATTATAAGACAAAAACATCCAAAAACTCATTAAAAAAGCGATAAAATTCATTATTCTAAGTTATTTTCGTCTTCATTTGCTATTTATTAAACCCTTCGCTTTTAATAGCATTCAAAATTTTCCTTTTATTTAATTTTAAGCAAACAATTAGCAAAAATAAGTTGCCATTTTATTAAAAATTCAATTTTTAAAAATTTTATGAGAATAAAAACTTCCAAAAAGATGATAAAATCCATTTCAAATTCATTTTTCTTTATTTTTCCCCCTTTATAAACTATTTATTAAACTCTTCCATTTTATTCGCATTTAAAATTTTTCTTCATTTTCTTTAAAAAGAAACAATTTACAAATCAAAGTTTCCATTTTATTAAAATTCTCAATAAATAAAAATACATTCAAAATATCTTAAAATCCATTCAAAATTAATAATTTTTTACTTTATTTGCCTTCATTTACTATTTATTAAACACCTCGCTTTTAATTGCATTTTAAATTTTTTCGCTTTTATTTCTGTTTAAAGGAAACATTTTACAAATCAATTAAAAATATAATTTGCATAAATAAAAATATAATTTGCATAAATAAAATAAATTTCAAATAATTTTTTATTGATTAAATCTATTTAAATTTAACATATTGTTTTTTTAAAAGAAGAATACTCTTAAGATCCTTTCATGAGAAATGATAGAAATAGCATGTTCAAATTTGGATTCTCACAAGAAGCGTGGTAAAGAATATTAGAAGAGAAAAACCCAGATAACAAGTTTATTCCAGTGATGCTTATAAATAATCAAAACATCAACAGCTTTATCATGTTAAATTTCGATAAGGATGAGCCTTAAACAGTTTGCAAGTTAAAATTAATAAATAAAAGCAGAGGATTATTTAATAGCATAGAATAAACTTTCAACTCAGTCTACTTTACTGCACAAATGAGACACTTAGAGGATTAATATGCTAGTGCTTTTGAATCGAATTACGGCATTAGCTTCTAAGTTACAGATAAAGGTACTTTTAATTTCACTCCAAATAATAAAATTTTCTCTAAAAATCTTTTTTTTTGTTGATAATTTAGATGTTTAAATGTCTGTTTATGGATGGAACAGCAAATTTGAGAAGGTTGCTAGCAATTTTATGAAAAACGTTTAAGAATACTAACCTACTTAAGATGAATGGAATGCTGCAACAGACAATCTAGTACTAAAGATCCAAAAAGATGTTTCTGACTATCAAATCTTTAAGTATGCATTAAAAGAAACAATGTTCTCTTTGCTTGACAACTAATTCATCGGAAGCAAGGATAGAATCAATCTTATCTAAAACTCTAAATTGGAAGATATCGAAAAGTACAAATCAAATCTTTTCACTGCAACTAATTTAGATTTCTTATTCTCTGGTAACGTTTCACCTAAGAAATCAATCCAATACACCAACACCTTCAAGAATCTATTCCAAATCACTCAAGCAGACCCAGATCAATTAGTCGATAGAAGCTTCAACATTGTAAATCTCTAGAATAAATACTATGTTTATCAGTAAAAACAAACAAACAAATAAATAAATATTTTATAAATTAATCAATTTATTTACTTATTAATAAAAATAGACAACTCAATTCAAAGCCTGATGACACAAACAGTGCTATTGTTAATATTTACTAAATCGGCTAAAGAAGTATCAAAAATTACATTTATCTTAACTTGCTTTAAGATAAGCTAGATAGATTCTTTTTCAACTTCCTAAGAACTAAAGAAGGTTTAGGTTATGTTGCTGGATCTAATATTGCTACAATTGGCTGCGTTGACCACTTGACAGTTATTCTCTAAGGTGACTAGAAACAACCTAATGAAATAAACATCTACATTGAAAAGGGATTGAAATAATTCAATAAAATTTTGAACAAAGTAACTGAAGAAGATTTCTAAGAATCAATTACAAGTTTCAAAGCTAACATTGAAAATCTACCTGTTTCTCTTGAAGATAAAATTACATACATGTGGACCCAAATCGACAGAGAAAAGTATGATTTCGATATCAGATACTATTTCTTAAATTAATTAGAATCAGAAATTACTCTACAAGGAATGAAAGACTTCTACCACTACCACATGAGAGAATATGCAAGCAAACTAAGCATACAAGTATTCTCACAAGCAAAGCCTTATGATCTTAATGATCTCAATGTTAAAAATTACGCTAAAAATCTTAAAGAGCCAATCATCATCAAATCTAAAGAAGATATCGTCAACTTAAACCAAGAAAACCCCTACTTTAAGTGCTCCTTTAAATCTTGATTATCATATTAAAGAAGTTATCTTCTTTCATAAATTAATAGATCATATAGAATATGTGTTCTTTAATAAATAAATAAATGTTATTTTATCTTTCAATTTCAATTTACTACTTATTCAATTAATTGCTTATTTATTTATTTTATTTTCATTATGCGATTTTAAATGTTCTTGCCATTCTATCAATTTTTTTCAAAACTAGTTCAATTTCTTTATTTCTTTTATTTTTAAATTAAATTTTTAATCTTATTTGAAAATTTCATTTTTTTGCATTTAAAATGAGTTTAACAATAAAAAGCATTAATTGCCATTTTTTATCTCAAAAATTTTCAATCTAAAATTAGAGTAAATTTTATTTATTTAATTAATTAATAATTAATTGTAAATGAGGGCAAGAAACATAATTTAGCCAAAAGGCTGACTTTATAAGCGAATAAAACATTTTTTTAATTTCTTTTAAATAAATTTCTATCAATACATCACCTACCTATTAAATTTTTATATTTTTGATCAGTAAATTCAATTAATAATTTGCATAATGCTAATTACAAGAAAGGATTCTTCATTATTACAGAAGAATTTGATTAAATAATATTTATTTTTCTACTTATAATATATTTATTTCTTGCTCCAAATATAATTATGAGAGATAATAGATAGCAGTTTTAATCACTGTTTATCAATGAATTCCCAAGAATTTAGCATGAGATTATAATAGAAAAGTTTATATTATATTTAATTCTAATAAAAATATACAATAATTTTTAAGTAAATAATTGTAATTTGCTAGTGTATGAATATATTAAAAATTAAGATATATTTGAAATATAATTATGTTTTAAAAAAAGAATGAAATTGTTGAAACAATAAAAGTCATTTAAAATTTTCCTTTTGTAATAATTAATAAAGACAGTTTGGCTGGTCTATGATATTTAGTCATAAACTATGTTTTATCCAAAAATATTTAGATTAGTACAGAAATATAAAAACACTATAAATTTAATTTACTTTTAATATTAAATTAATGAGTAAGAAAAATATTTAAATAATTTTTTATAATCAATTCAAATCAAGTTTCTTAGTTAACCTCTTCATTTTAAGGACCTTTGTTCTTATAGATGATGTCCCTTATTCACTAATTAAATTATCTCTTTTAATAATTAGAAAATTTATTTATTTATGTATGCATGTATGTATGTATGGATGAATGCATATGTGAATTAATTACTTTTATAAAGCTTTAAAAAATATTATAAAATGTTGAAAAAACCAAATATTTATTATTCATATCCAAATTTAAAAATAAAAAAATAAAAAGTCAATCTTTGAATAAATAATCATAAATTAATTAAAAAAATAATCATAATAATAATTGTTGTTATTTTTCTAAATAAAATAATGTTAAATGAATTATTTTTACTCTAGGTAGAGGAATAAAATTGAGAGATTAACACACTAAGATAACCCTTAAACTAGGCCTAAAGCACCTTTGTCACCTATTCCATTATCACTTTTTATATTTAGAGAAGTATGTAAGTTAATATAATTAAGTCATTTTATTGGAAGAATAAAAGAAGTTGAAAATTTTAATTTATAGTAGAAAAAATAAATTAATCTAAAAATTATTTAAAAACAATCATTCATTCATTCATTCATTCATTCCTTTAGTCAACCAACCAACTAACAATTAATTTAATTATTCAAAAATTTTAAGTAAGTTAACAATATTTTGAATATTAAAAATTAGCTCAAATAACTAATCAAGCAAGCAAGAAAGCATAATGAGTGAAAAAATAAAACAATTTAAAATGAAAATATTATTTTTATTTTCAAACCAATTTTAAATTATTTGATTTTTTTACAAATTAAAATAATAAGAAATGTAAATTAAAGAAAATTAAAAATTATTTTACGAAAGGTAGAGTTCTAAATTTGAGAGATTAATACATTAAGCTAATCCAGAACCTAAAGCTAATGAACCATCATCGCCAATTATATTGAAGCTTTTTATATTGTAACATGAAAAAATAATAAAAAGAAAAGATAAAAATTAAAGTTTAAAAAATATTTTAAATGCAAAAAATTATAAAGGAATGAGTTTAAAAGTAAATAAATAATAAATTATTATGAACATTGATTGGAAAAAATCAAGTTAACAAGCAAATATTTTGTATGTTTTCTTTAACATAAAGTTTGCTAATTGCTGATGGATTCTTCAAATATGTTATAAAATGCAAATAAATTATTTTACTTCAGCCATAATATCAAACTTGATAAATTAGAGCACTGTGCTAAACCTAAACCCAAACTTGAAACACCCTTATCATTAATTTAATTGTCACTTTTAATAACACATAAAAAAGAACAAAATTTAATATAAAAATAATTGGGATAGAAATTTAAAGGTGAAAGTTTGAAAAAAGCGGTGATATATTTATAAATAAAAAATTACTGGTTTTAAAGTATTTTATTTGATAAAAAATTGAATATAATCAATAATAATTGATAGTTAAAAAAAATTATTTATTTTATGCTTTTTCAAATTCAAAAAGTAAAACATGATATTAATTAAATCAAATAAAAGATTTTTACCAAAGACCAAGTGTCAAAGATTATATATTAGGGTAAAAAGCTAAATGAGAACCAAAATTTGAAGTACCTTATGATGTTATTTAATTTTGGCTTTTTAATTTTTTAAAAAGATGTAAGTTTGTTAGTAAAAATAGACAAAATTATGAATAAAATAAAAGTAAAAATGGAAATATAAAATTTAAAAAAATAAAATTCAATTGAAAGAGCTAAACAAATTAATAAAAATAAGATTAATTTATAAAAAAAATAAAAATTTATTTTTCGTTTATTAGGTTATATTATAAACAGTACATATGTTAACTTGTTGCTATTAGATCATGAAAAGCATAAAATATTAAAACATAAAAATAAATAAATAAATTATTTTACTTGAGCCATAATATTAAGTTTTTGAGATTAGAGCATTTAGATAAACTAGCACCCAATTCAGATAAACCATCATCGTCTATACAATTTCCACTTTTAATTTTTGAAAAACATATTGGTTGACAAGAAAAAATTGGGATAAAAAAACCCAAAGGAAAATTACAAATTCTAAAGATAAAATAAATTTTTAAGTCAATGAATAAATAAATAAATATTATGCTAAAAAAAATAAAAATTTGCTAAGCAAAGGGCCAAGCATAAATTAAACATTTCAAATTGAGAATGAAAACTTATAAATAAATAAATATTTTAGATTTTATTAGATACCTACAATCTAATTATTTTTAATTGTATTTCAAATAACAAATGTTAATTTAGATAATTAACTATTTTACCTTAGACTTAATTCTAAAGTTGATAAATATGTGCATTTAGCTAATTTTGAACATAATTATTATACTCCCTATGAGTTGATTGAATTATTCCTTTAAATATTAATATATAAATTATTCAATAAATATGAAAAAAATTTTTAAGAAGAAAATATTAAAAATTAAAATTAAAATTTCAATTCAAAAAAGTAAATACAAATTCAAATCTCAAAGCTAATAAATGCACAATATAAATAATAATATTAAAAAAATTAGATATAAAACAAGCAATTAATTAATTAACAATAAAAATATTTTTTAAAAAAGATAAATCTTTATTACGGAATAATTAGCTTTAATGTTTAGAGTTTAGTGCACTGAGCTAAGTTAGAACTTAAGCATGTTAGGTCTCCATCACCTATTTGATTTTTGCTTTTAGAAAAAATTTGTCAGAAAAATTAAATAAAGATGAAGAATTAAGAAATTGCAAATTTTAAGTTGAAAAAAAAAAGTAAATCAAAAATTATTTTAAATTTAAAGTGATATTTGATAAAATTTGTGCTCTTATTATTTGATAAACTAATTTTTTACCTTTCAAAATAAAAATACCATGAAATAATGTTAATAAATTATGCAAATAAAAATATTTTACTAAAGTAAGAGTAATAAATTTGAGAGGTTAGGGCATTGACTTAATCCATAAACCAACTCTGAAACACCTTAGGCACCGATTTAATTATTGCTTTTATATTTAAAAAAATCATGTGAGTTAGTTAACTTAAATTAAAAGAGCTACAAGAAACTTTTTAATGAACAAAAAAGAATATCTTTTAATTAGTGTGAAGATTTAAAGTTGAAGAATTTTTAAAAAATTGAAATCAGATATAAAATTAAAAATTTAATTAATGGCAATATTAATTATTTAATCTAAAATAAGTAAGTAAAAAAGATAAGATTTTTATTTGCTTTTTTATCAGCTAAATAGTTTATTAATCATTTAAAAATAAATCAAAATAACATAATAAAAAAATTAAATATTTTTACAACATATCAATTATCAACTTAGTGAGATTTGTACATTAAGCAAGACCTTTACCCAATTATGAAGCTCCTTGTTTTGTTATTGAATTGTTACTTTTAGCATATAAAAAATAATTGTTAGTTAATATAAAGTGATTCCAAAAAAATAAATAAATAAAAAATGTTAATGCAAACAAAAAATCTTAAAATCTGATATATTTAGTTTACTAATTTTAAACGATATCAAAACATAGTGTAGATTAAGGCGAAATTATTAAGTATTAATTAATAAATAAACAGAAAATATGTAAAGATTTATTATTTATTTTTGCTTATTCTTTTATTAAATATATTTTACTCAAAAAATTTTATAGTTAAATGAAATATTTTACCGAAGACA
Organism: Tetrahymena thermophila SB210; assembly: GCF_000189635.1. Taxonomy (NCBI): domain Eukaryota; phylum Ciliophora; class Oligohymenophorea; order Hymenostomatida; family Tetrahymenidae; genus Tetrahymena; species Tetrahymena thermophila. The sequence continues at coordinate 16,712 of NW_002475996.1, forward strand.
GAGAGTCAAATTTTAGATTTTGGTACACTATATTAAAACAGAATTCAATCCTTATATGTTTTCATCATCAATTTAATTTTCACTTTTTATCATTTAAAGAAGAAGCGAATTATATTTAATTTCAAAGCAAGTAAATAAATAAATACAAATAGGCTAATAAATAAATAAGTAAGTAAGTAAGTAAGTAAGTAAGTAATTAAAACAATAAATTAACTCAAATAAGAAACCAATTATCATAAATGTAAATTAAAAGCATACAAAAAACTTACAAATTTTGTGTTTTTTATAATTTATTTGTTGATTTCTTCGTATAGTAATAAATATTGGTTAGATCAAATAAAAATAATTATGTTTACTTGAGCAATAGTGTCAAATCAGAAAGATTTTTGCACTGAGCTAATGTAGAGGCTAAGCATGAACTTTCTTATGAATCGATTTAATTTTTTCTTTTAATAAAAATATTAGATTTAGTAAGAAAATTTTTAGAAAAATGTCAATTAGTTTATAAAATTTAATTTAAAAATTAAATAATAATAATAAATATAAAAGAGTGTATAAAAGTTAAAACAAATTAAAAAAATGAAATAATTTAGTTTAAATAATTTATTAGTTTAGAAAATGAGTAAAATAAAGACTTTAATCAATGTAAATTGGTTTAATTCGAATTAATTTTGATAGATAAAAATAAGACAATAAATTATTATTACTTAAAATTTAATTTGATATTAGTGTGCGATTATAAATCAGAGTTTTCGAACTTTAATATTAAAAAATATTTTAATAGCTTTAATTAAGAAAGTATTAAGTGAGCTACATCTTTTAGATTATCAAATTCACTTATTTTCTATTACATTTTTTTTTCCTCTTAATTGATTGATCTATTTTTTTTTGAAAATTTATCAATTATTAATTCATTAATCATTATATTAAAAACTGTCAAAGGTAAGTAGTTAGTTAGTTAGTTAGTTAGTTAGTTAGTTAGTTAGTTATTTAATTAGCTACCAGGGTACAACTTAAATTGATTTTTTTAAATTTATCGAATATCGAATTAAAAAAATAATAAATAAGAATCTAAATTTTATTTTCTTTAATTTTTAAACCCTAATAAAAAGTTTTACTTTTCTTAAATAAAAATTATTATTATTAAAAATACTACATAAATTCTGATAGGATTCCTTAATTATATCTAAACATTTAAGAATTTTTAAATATTCTTTTTATTTTATAATCTTTATTTAACCTTTTCTTAATCTTAAAATATACTAATTTCCATTATTATTACATTTAATTAATATCTGTGATATAAAATCTTCTCATTTATTTAATTTAATAAAAGATAATTAGGCACTAGTAATTAACAAAATATTTGATTGTTTTTGGGAAAGCTCAAGACAAACTTGAGAAGAATTAGTTTATTTAAGTAAATCTATTCTTAAATTGTATTTTATTTAATAAGTTATTTATTAATTATCAAATTATGATAATTATTAATATAAAAATAATAAGTATCTACATTTTATGTTAAATATTTGATCACAGAATCTTACAAAATAAAACATATTATATAATTCAATAATTTTTATATTTATTTGTCCTTTTTTTCACCACTTTTTGAACTTTTGATCATCAATAAATTATTTAAATGACAACTTATCTTTTTAATTTGAGACACTTGCTATTTAACTTCAATTATTATGATTTCTTTATTTTGTTGCCGCTTTTAATATAAATTAGTGTAAATAAGCATATTAAAAAATAAATTAAAAAAAAAGCTAATAAATAAATGAATTAAAAAAGCTATTAATATTATTTTAAATTCATTTTTAAACTAAAAACTATCGCAATCAATCTAAAAAAAAAAGTTATTTACGCAAGGTAAAGTGATAAATTTTAGAGATTATTGCACTTTTCTAAAGCAAAGCCTAGATCTAATGCACCATCATCACCAATTTAATTAAGACTTTTTAAATATTGAAGAAAAAGTATTTAGCTAATTAGTTTGCTAAAACAAAAATGAAGAAAAAATACGAAATAATAAGAAATGAATTAATTTACAACAAAAGAAAATATTGAAAATGAAAAAATGAGTTAAATTAGCAAAGAAAGAAAGAAAAGAAAAACACAGGCAGAATAAAAAATAGAAAAAATTAATCTAATAAAAATATAATAAATAAATAAATAAAATAAAAGAGTTAGTTATTTTTTTCAACTCATTTTTATATAAAAAAATATCACAACCAGTCCAAAACAAATAAATTTTTTTTACTAAAGATCAAGTGTCAAATTTGAGAGATTAGTGAATTTTCCCAAAGCAGAGCTTAAGCATGATGCACCCACTGCACCAATTGTATTACCACTTTTTAAATATTGAATAAAAAATGTAAAATTAATTAGAGTATTATGCTAAATCGATATACAATAAGCAAAGTTTAGTGTTTTGATTTCATTAAGATAATTTATTTACAGATTTTTTTGGGATTATTTAAATTTTTGATTAAAATTCATGCAAATTCATTCGTTTCATTTGAAATTTCTAAGTATTTACTTATTTAATTTTATTCATAAGTGAATAAAATAAATATTAATGAATTTTTAATTAAAAAAATTATGAAAAACAAACTAAATAAATGAGATTTTCTAAATTTAATCTAATTTTTTTCTTCAAACACTAAACATTTGTTTATTTATATTTATTTTGATAAAATAGTCGTTATAATAGCCTATCTAAATGAAAAAGGTATATATTTAACTCTAGTTTTCTAAAAGGAGGATATAAGAAATTAGTTAATATAAGTTGAAAATGAAAAATTTAGTTAAATCAAGAAACAAACAAATAAACAAAGAAAAAAAAATCACAATAGAATAAAAAAAATAAAAAATAAAGAAAATAAATGGTTAATAAAAAAATAAATAGAGTTTTATTATTTTAAATTATTTTTATGTTAAAAAATATCACAATCAATCCTAAAAAATAAACTATTTTTACATAAGATAAAGAGTCAAACTTTAGAGATTAGTGCATTTTCCTAAAGCAGAGCCTATGCCTAATGTACCTTCATCACCAATTTAATTGTTACTTATTATAAAAAAGGAAAAAATATAGATAATTTGTTAGTTAGAAGGAAAAAATAAAGAAATAATATCAAAACATAAGATTTAATAATAAAAGAAAAGGTTGAAAATTAATTATAAAAAATGAGTTAAACATCATAAAATAAAAAATAATCAAAATAAAAGAAATAAAAGCAAATAAATAAATTAAAAGTGTTAAATATATTGTTATATTTTCATTTTTATGTTAAAAATTCAAAACAAATAAACTTTTTTTACGAAAGATCAAGTGTCAAATTTTAGAGATTAGTGCATGTTCCTAAACCAGAACCTAAGCCTAAAGCACCAACTGCACCAATTTAATTTGTACTTTTTAAATATTGAAAAAAAACAAAGAGTTAATTTAATTTGTAAGCTAGTTTGAAGGAAAAAATGAAGAAAAAATAAGAAATATTTACAAATGAATCTATTAAGTAGTTAATAATAAGATAAAAGAAAAATAAAATCAAATAAAAGCTAGAAAATTAATAAATTAATTAAAAGAGCTAGTTAAATTGTTCTAAATTCATTTTTATAATAAAATATATTACAATCAATCCAAAACAAATAAACCATTTTTACCTAAGGTAAAGTGTCAAATTTTAGATATTAATTAACTTTCCTAAAGCAGAACCTAAGTTTGATGTGCCTTCGTCACCAATTTAATTGTGGCTTATTAAATATTGAAGAAAAAGTGTATTACTAATTAGTTAGTTAGTTAGTTATTTAGATGAAAAGATGAAGAAAAAATACAATAATAAGGAATGATAGAATTAATTAAAAATAAAAGAAAAGCTAGAAATTAAAAAATGAGTTAAATTAATAAATAAACAAAAAAGAAATAAAAAAAAT
>NW_002475996.1:20753-65094 GCF_000189635.1 Tetrahymena thermophila SB210
TTTATTATTTAAATTCATTTAATATTAACAATATCACAATCTATTCAAAGCAAACAAACTACTATAAATAAAGAGTCAAATTTGAAAGATTAGTGCACTTGCCTAAAGCAGAAACTAAGCTTGATGCACCAATTGCACTTATTTAATTGAAACTTTTTAAATTTTGAAAAAGAAAAATATATTATTAGTTAATTTAAATAATAAAATAATGAAAGAAAGTGAAAAATTTAGTTAAATTAACCAAGAAAGAAAGAAAAAATAAAAAACGCAATCAGAGTAAAAAGAAAAATAAATGAAATAAAAAGCTAATAAATAAATTAATTAATTAAAAGAGTTAGTTTGATATTTTGTTTTAAATAAATTAATTATCTCAATCCAAAACAAATTAGCTGTTTTTACCCAACAATAAGAGTCAAATATGAGAGGTTAGTGCATTATCCTAAACCAGAACTTAAACTTGATGAACCTTCATCACCAAATGATTTCAAACTTTTTAAATAAGATGAAAAAATATAGATGAAATAATAATAATAATAAATTAATTATTTAATTCATAATGAAAGCAAAATTTTAAAATTATAAAATGAGTTAAATTAATAAAGAGAGAAAGAAAGAAAGAAATAATCAAAAGCAGAAATAATTCAAAATAAATCCAATCAGTTTGTAATTTTTATATATTGAAGAAATAATACATAGTTAATTTTTAATAAAAATGAAGAAAAAATATAAAATATAAAATAATAAAAATTGTAAGAAAATTAACTTAAAATAATTTTTAAAATATTTCTTTAAACAAAAGTCAATTAATGAATAAATAAAGATAGGTAGATAGATAGATAGATGAGAATTTCTATTAGAAAAATAATATTGTAAATAACTTGAAAATTAAATTTTAATAATAATATTATTATCAAATTGAATGTACTTTAAATTCATATCTAGAGCCTAATGCGATTAAAATGAAGACTTTAAAAACTTTTTTTATTAATAACAATAAATTTAAACAATATTAATAAATAAATTCAAATTTACTTCTTCTAAACTGTTAAATGATTTTTTCTCTTATATCATTTTTTTTTTCAAAAATATTGAAAAGCAATTTAATTTATGAAAATTAAATATATTTTTATTATTATAATTTTTTTATGTATGTATGTATGTATGTATGTATGTATGTATGTATGTATGTGTAGCCAAATGCCATTCAAAAATTTATTGAACTTGCTATATATATCTAACAAAGAACATAAACTGCTTTGTAAACTAATTATAATTTTAACATATATAATATATTTATTATATTAGTTTTTATTTAAAAAATTTTTTAAAATCTCTTTAAGTTCTTCTTCATTATATTAATTTTATTATAAAAGGATTATTAAGAAATTCGTTAATAATATTTTGTTTCATGTACAAACGTGATTTATTTAGAATAATCTACCTAGTTATTTTAGAGAGAAACCTTAATTTTAGCTTTATAAATTAGGTAGTAAGTTATAGTTTGATATTTAATATGAGCTTGTAATATTATAAAATAGACTTAAGAGATGTATTTTAATATTAATTTTTTTTACCATTTTTATCATTCAAATTGAGGAATGATCAACAGAAGAAATATTTTTTTATTAAGACTTCATATTGAAAAAATATTAGCTTAAGACTTATCTTTATATCAGACATATTGTTGAACAATATAAATCTGATCTTATAGATTCAATAATAAATCAATAATCTTTAAGTTATTTAATACAAAGAATTTTGCAGAAAATTTTTAACTTCATTTATACTTTATTTTTTAATACTGAACTTACAAAAAAAGTAATGGGTTCGACAATGATTTACTTAAAGTTATTAATATCTATTTTATAAATTATTTAAATAAATATAAATTTTTCTTGTGATTTTTAATTAAAAATCATAATTAATACCTTTTTAATTTTTTAAGAATTAAATTAAAAAAATTATTTTATCTTTTTATAATTTATATATTAAATATAAATCTATAATAAATTAATTAATTCATCCTGTTAGATATTAAAATTTATTTGGGTTATATAGACACTTATGTTTAATTTATGAAAACTACCCAATTCGTCTTAATAACCCTTCAAAAAAAACAGTTCTTATTTACTTAAAATTAAAAGACATTTGCATGAATAAGTAAATAATACCTCACCAATTTAAAATCAGAAACTATTAAAAATGATTAAGAAATGCTAAAAATTTACTTATTAAATAAAATACAAGAAATTTTTTTATAAATAAGCTAAAAATGTTGATAGTATTTATTTTATTTTGTTAAGACTGTTCTAAAAGATCAAATAATTTGTTCATAGATGCTTTTAATTAAAAAGCAGAACATTAGATAAAATAAAATTTTGACTATTAAATTATTTTATGACTTATTAAATAAACTCAGATAAAACATTCTTTTATATTTTAGCATTTTTATTTTGATTTTTTTATTTCTGTTTATCTATTTTTATATTTGAGCTTTTAACATGAATAATTTAAATTAGAGTTTTCGAATTTTGTTGAAAAATTTATATTGTGTGTGTATCTAGATTTAGCTAATCAGAAAATAATCAGAAATATCTAAATAAAAATAGTTAAATATAATCCACTCTCAATTTAATCAAGAAAATAGACAATACTTAATAAATTAATCTATTTGAATGATCTAAGGAAAATCTATTCTGAATAAACTTGGCAAACTTCATGAAATACAATATGCAATTATAAATATACAATTAAAATATGATTTTAAATAAATCGATTTCATATATAAAAGTTAATTAACTTATCATTATAATTAATTATTATAACTAATTATTCATTTTTATTTAGACTATTTAGTTTTTTTCTTTTTCAAACAAATCACTGTATGATTTATTTAATATGATCTCTCTCTAATTCAAATAATATTTGAATATCAATTTTCGATTCTACAATAAAAGAAATTGATTATCAATTTTATAATAAAATCTATCAACTCTCAATTTTATATTGTTAAAAATAAATTTTTAAATAAAGTAAAAGATAATTTTTTATTGTAAATGTTTATAATATTATTTTTTTATTAGTGTTTTGTATATAAAAATATGGTTTTAAATAATTAAGATATTATTTAATATGATATCTTCTTGTGTTATGATTGATTTAGATGATTTAATTGAGTGTTATTAGTTCAATTTTCCCCTTCTAACTCTGAAATCGATTGATTTATGATGATTAATTTAATCACTGAACTTTACTATTTAATCTTTATCTATCTAATATATAGAGTTTGAGATTGATTTATGCTAAATTAATTAAAAAATTTAATTACTTAATTCGATCTTCTTCTCTTTTATAAGAAACGATTTTTTATTAATTTTGAAAAGGAATACTTACACTTTTTTGCTTAATGAAATTGAAATTTGTATGTTTAAACTAATAAATAAAACCCTTAATAATATTCATTTTATTATTAGATGAAATAGTATATCACCATAATGTACTGTATATTTTTTTAAATTTTACTAATTTAGTAAAGTAGCGGCTATAGATCAAGATTAGTTCAATTAAATTTTTAAATTAATATTTTTAATTTTGTTGTGGCTATTTATACTATTTAAAATTTTATTATTAAACATAAAAGGTATTTTTCATTTAATAATGACATTCGCTTATTTTCCAAATTTTTTAGCTTGAAAATTCTGGAAAATTTATCAAACTTCTAAGAATGGGAACTAATAACAAGAGAAATCAAATCATTATATAAATATCCAGATAGCTATAGCAAAATCATACTAACTTCAATTACAAAACTGAAGATTATACTAATTACCCCAAGACAACTAGATAAAGAAGAATGGGCAATTATGACCACAAAAAGATTTGTAATCAATAACTTTAATTAATTATAGAATTTCTATATAGTAGATTTAGACGGAAACAGATTATAACTGCCAGAATCGGAAGAAACAGCAGAGGAATTTAAAGTAATAAAATTCAAAGAAGAAGAAATAGAAATAGAAAATGATTAAGAAAGAAAACTTCTAGAGATGATTGAAAAAGACTATAATGGGCAAATTATAAATAAAAAAAGGAAAATATTAAATAAAATAAAATGAAAATATATATTAGTAAATAGAAAATTTATATTTCTATGTTTGTGAGAAAAAATAAACAATCAATGATTTGATTGTTTTTGTTGATCAAAATGGCTCAACAAAACCTGAATAATTATAAATTCTGTATAGTTTAACACAAATTTATTGCTTGAATCCAGATAATACATTACAGATTTAGGGTTGGTCAACTTATTTGACTGCTCAAATTCAAGGTCTCACTGATCAATCAATCGTGTAAATAGTTACTAGTGATAATTAATAATATGTAGCAGATGTTGTAACATAGAATTACATGCATTTCACAACATCATAAATAAGATTACCTTCATAGATTCAGATGATAAATGTTGATGGCTAAAATATCCTCAAGACCCCAATTAAATTAATTCAAAATAATGTATAAGTTTCGTTAAGTTTCTTAATAAATACTCATCCTGCTGACAGACAGTATTTCTAAATGAAGTTGATTCAATAAAATTAAAATCCTAATTTAATTGTAAAAAATTTGTTTATCAGAATTAAATCCATTCAGTTTACTGATGAATTAACTTAAGAAGATACTAACACATTCAAATACAAGAAATTTAGCATTATTTAAAATGATGTTGATTTTTATGTGTGCACAAACTAAGGAAGTTTTATATTATCATTCGGTAATTAATAAGATATGATGTTAACTCCTACAATTTAAATGTTAACTTAGAATAAAAATCCTAAAGCTGGTGACATTTTATAGTTTAATATTACTTCTTCTACTTCTAATCTCATTAGTAAAAAATAAGGTTATGCTATGAAAGTTACATGTCAAAACGGCTACAAATAAGCATTCACTGGTCGTCCTAATGTTGATTAATATTTTTCTTTATCTTCCTAGCAAAATGGAACAGTGTACAGCTTTATATTCCCAACAATTATGCAGAGGTTAAACCCATAGAAGGAAACATGCGATATTTCTATTGACATAACTAATATTTAATCTAACTTAATAAAGGAATATAGAGATTAAATGGAGAGCTCTTATTTTAGTTCTGTATTTTTAAAAGAGCCAAACATTAGTGAGAATCTTTACTTTAAAGATATTGGAGAAAATATTAAAAGTAATACGCTAATATCATTTAAAGATGCAGTGATTCCTGAAAGATAGAGAATTTATGTAGAAACATTCTCTCCTAGTGTTATATCGTCTTATGGAAGTGAATAAATAATTATTACAGGTAATAATTTCTTGTTAAACGGAAGTGCTATTGATAATATAACTGTTAAGCTTTTAGGTGTAAGTTGTGAAGTTTAAAGTGTGAATAATACTCAAATAGTTTGCATTTCAGGACCTAAAACTAGAATTGATCCTTTGGAAAAAACTTAGGTATTGATTGGTAACTCTGAAGCTTTGCTGTTAAGTCATGTTGCTTATTCAATTGATCTTAAGGAAAATACTTAGCTAGAAAATTATTTTGTAAATGGGTGTAAGATCAATGTTCCATATAACTATGTTCTTAATGTAGATCTTGGTAAATTCTAAGGCGATGAATTAAATTTCTTTAATGTGAATGTTGATGAATAACTTATCTTTAGAAGTTATAGAGACTTAAATGTTACTTTCAAAATGTTTTAAGGATTGGGATAAGTAAGCTTTGGTACTATCGATTAGAGATTTAATTCAAATTGTAAAATTTTTATTAATTAATAAAATGATGTCAAGCTGAGCTCTTATGGAAAAAACATTGAAAATTATTCATACACTTTAGTGAACAGTCTTGAAACATAACAAAATTTGATTGAAGTTTAAGAAAGCTAAGTCCAACTTAAAAAAGGAAACAAAATCATGGTATTGGCTACAACCTAAGAAGAAAGAAACGAAGAATATATTGTTGAATCGGTGAAATATAACAAAATATACCTTTCAACAAACATATAAACAAGACATTAAAATACATAAGAAACCATCAACTAGCAAAATGGAGATTCTTATTTATTCAGTGTTTAAGTTCCAATAATTTAAATAGATAGAAACATTTAAATTGAAGGCTTTTAACTCTAATTCTAAGATTTGTACGATACTAAAGTAGTGGTGAATTAATTTAGTTCAAATAAAGTTTTCAAATCCTTTATTAAATTAAATTAAGAAACCTATATCACATTTACAAATATGACTTCTAGTGTTTTATAATCAAACTTTACTCATTTAGCATATGACAGAGAATACATTAACAACTTTTTCATTAGTGAGAATAACTAGTGTAAAATAACTCTCACAAGAAGTGGTAAATTTAATAACAATTTTTCCTAGTGCAATGTCTAAATTCTTAATATTGACGATAGGACTCAAGTAAATGAAATTTAAGAAGTGTAAAACAATATCTTTGCTACTACTTAAACTTGCTTAAATGTAAGATATCCCTATAAGCTCGTAATGAAAGATAATGTTTGTTTGTCAGTTTAATACTTTACTAACTTTTTTTACCTTCATACAATTTAATCAGAAGGAATAGCATTTGTTGCTTTAGACATTAGATAAGCCTTGGTTCTTTATTAATTTGATCCTACTTAAGAGGTTTCACATGAAGTATTTTCTGTCTAACCACAACAATCAAACAATACAAAGATTTTGATTGCTGCAAACAGTGTTAAAAACCAAAACAAAAATACTCCTGCCTTATTCATCAATAATATCCCTCTTAATTATTACTCAATGTTTAATTTTTACAACTTTGAATTAATAGGATTCAATGAAAATAACACACCAATCTAATATCAATATGTCGATAATTAGAATAATGCTAATTAAAATTTTATATCAATTTGTGAATTTTATAATTTCAAGTCAGATTTTTTGAAGAAGACTGTGCTATTTAATGACACAAATTCAGATCTTCAAAAAGGATTAGCTTTGATAGACAAAGATGGAAGTTTAACTGGAAAGGTCTAATCTATATTATCTTCAAATATTGTTAGACCTGATTTAAATTGCCAGATCAATGAATAAAAATTATAAAGCTGCTCTCCTCTTATCGGTGTCATGTATGTAAACCCTGACGTTGATTACTATTGCAAAAATATTTAAAATGCAGATTTAAAAGTCATACCAAGCGAAACATAATTTATCCCAAACATAACATAAACAACTCAAGTTTTTGTTACATAATTGTAATAAACTTTTTCATTTAGATTTGTTAAAAAATTAACAGGAGAGGAATTTATACCATGCAGATTTAATTTAGAACAAAGATATTTAGCAGATTCTAATTTAGGCTTTATAGCAAAATACTCAGTAGACACAAAGAATATCTCTAGCATAACTATATATAAATATTAATGGCAGTATATTAGGGATTTCGAAATATTGTTACCCCTCTTTTCTTTTTCTCTGAATAGATCTATTTCATAATAATTAATATCCAAAAAACGGAATTTTTGAATGGTATCTTGCTATATATTAAATATAAATCGATAATAAATTAATTAATTCATCCTATTAAATATTAAAATTTATTTGGGTTATATAGACACTTATGTTTAATTAATTTTTGTAAAAAGCAAAATTCTTCTTAAAAACCCTTAAAAAAAACAGTTCTAATTTATTTAAAATCAATAGACATTTACATTCATAAGTAAACAACACCCTACCAATTTAAAATCAGAAACTATTAAAAATGATTAAGAAATGCTAAAAACTAACTTATTAAATAAAATACATGAAATTTTTATATAAATAAGCTAAAAATGTTGATAGTATTTATTTTATTTTGTTAAGACTGTTCTAAAAGATCAAATAATTTGTTCATAGATGCTTTTAATTAAAAAGCAGAACATTAGATATGAAATTAGATAAAATAAAACTTTGACTATTAAATTAATCCATACTTTATTAGATAAACTCAGATAAAAGATTCTTTTATATTTTAGCATTTTTATTTTAATTTCTTTATTTCTGTTTATCTATTTTTATATTTTAGCTTTTAGCATGAATAATTTAAATCGGAGTTTTCGAATTTTGTTGAAATTTTTGAATTGTGTGTGTATCTAGATTTATCTAATCAGAAAATATTCAGAAATAGCTAAATAAAATAGTTAAATATAATCCACTCTCAATTTAATCAAGAAAATAGAAAATACTTAATAAATTAATCTATTTGAATATTTGAATGATCTAAGGAAAATCTATTCTGAATAAACTTGATAAACTTCTTGAAATACAATATGTGATTAAAATATACAATTAAAATATGATTTTAAATAAATTGGTTCCATATATAAAAGTTAATTAACTCATCATTATCATTAATTGTTTTAACTAAGTATTCATTTTTATTAAGACTATTTAGTTTTTTCTTATAAAAGCAAATCGCAGTTCGATTTATTTAATATGATCTCTCTCTAATTACAATAATATTTGAATATCAACTTTAGATTCTATAATAAAATAAATAAATTCTCAATTTTATAATACTCTCAACTTTATATAGCTAAAAACAAATTATTAAATAAAGTAAAAAATATTTATTTTTTCATTTATTGTGAAAGTTTTATATAGTTTTAAATAATTAAGATTGTATTTAACATGAAATATTCTCTCTGTGATATGATTGATTTAAATGATTGAATTGAGTGCTATTAGTTCAATTTTTCCCTTATAACTCTAAAATTGATTTATGATAACTAATTTAATCACTGAACTTTACTATTTATTCTTCATCTATCTAATAAATAGAGTTTGATATTGATTTATTCTAAATTAATTGATAAATTAAATTATTTAATTCGATCTTCTTCTCCTTTTATAAGAAACGATTTTTTATCAATTTTAATAAGGAATACTTACACTTTTTTGTTTAATAAAATTGATTTTTATGTTTAAATTAATAAATAAAATACTTAATAATATTCATTTTATTATTAAATGAAATATAATCGATATATATCACCATACTATACTGTATATTTTTTTAAATTTTACTAATTTAGTAAAAGTAAATTTTTAAATTGATATTTTTTAATATCTAATTTAAAAAGAAATTTTACTTTCATATCAAATCAATAAAAAAGGGAGGAATTATGGTTTTTAATCTTCTTCTAAATAAGATATTAATTAAGGATTTTTGATTAAATTAAAGTTTCTTGTAAAAAAGAAATCAATAAAAAGATAATAAATTATTGATTTTATTCAATCTTTTTCTTATCAATAGAAATAGATTAATTAATTATCAGATAACATCAGTTACAATTATAATTTATTAAATGTAACTCATTTGGATACTTTGTATCATAAATGAAAATGTTAGGTATAATTCATTTAAATTCGAGGGATGTTTCTGTCTGATTGGTAATAAATAATAAAATTAAAGATATAAAATAACAATAAAAAAAATGAGAAATCATAAATATACTAAAAGACTAGTAATAGGACTTCTCCTATTACTTTCAGTTTAGGGTATTTATTTTACTACTTTCATTTTATTTCAAATTTATTAAATCATAAAATTTTATCAATAGCTCAATTTTTAAAGAATGCTTCAAATAATCACGAATCTCAGAGGAGTGATATTAGATTACTCTAGTCTTCTGTGTCTATTAAGCCAAGTGAAGTTTCTTCATTTGCACCAACTCATATAACTTTTAATGGAATTGCTTAACCTCAAGACATCACAAAAATTGAATTGTTTAATTCTTTGTCTACAATTCAACTTGAAATTGTAAAAAGATATTCAAATTCTGTTTTAGTAAAGCTTGAAAGAGGTAAAAATATTTGTATTTTTTAATATTATAAATCAATTAATAAACTAAAATTTCAATTATAAAATAATTTTATTTTTATTTATTATTTAGGGAGTTAAGGAAGATTCAGAGGTAGAATCACTTTTACTGATGAATCATATATTGAGACAATAAACAAGATTGATATCAACGCTAAAATAGACTCTATTTATCCTATGTAAGGAAATTACTAAGGAGGAGTACTACTGACTATTCAAGGTTCTCGTTTTGGTAACTTAGATTCAGATACTGAAGTTCTTATTGGAGAAGTCCCTTGTGCAATTATTACTTACAACGATAGCTAAATTGAATGTGTTACATAACCAGCTTGGAAATTAATGAATTAAAAGAGAAATCTAGTTTTAAAAAGAAAATCTGTTGTAATCTCTTCTGATACACCCTTAAACACAGAATTTACATTCATTTCTGTCAAATAATAACCAATTATTAATAGAATTCTAAGTAGTAGTGGATAAATATACAGAGGCTCTACTGTTAATATTGAGGGTACAAATCTATTCGCAGAAAACCTTTAAACTTAATTGTTCATTGGAAATGATAAAATCTCATTTTAAAGAACAGAAACAGGTTTATCATTTGTAGTTCCATAAATAATTACCAACCAAGCAAATTATTTGATTGTTTTTGTTGATCAAAATGGCTCAACAAAACCTGAATAATTATAAATTTTGTATAGTTTAACACAAATTTATTGCTTGAATCCAGATAACACATTACAGATTTAGGGTTGGTCAACTTATTTGACTGCTCAAATTCAAGGTCTCACTGATCAATCAATCGTGTAAATAGTTACTAGTGATGATAAATATTATGTAGCAGATATTGTCACATAGAATTATATGCAAATCACATAAATGCCAACAGTTTCATAGATTCAAATGATAAATGTTGATGGCTAAAATATCCTCTAGTCCCCAATTAAATTAATTCAAAATAATGCCTAAGTTTCGTTGAATTTCTTAATAAATACTCATCCTGCTGATAGCAAGTATTTCTAGATGAAGTTGATTCAATAAAATTAAAACCCAAATTTAATTGTAAAAAATTTGTTAATCAGAATTAAATCTGTTCAGTTTACTGATGAATTAACTTAAGAAGACACAAACACATTCAAATACAAGAAATTTAGCTTTATTTAAAATGATGTTGATTTTTATGTGTGCACAAACTAAGGAAGTTTTATATACACATATAATGGCAATTAATAAGATATTAATTTAACACCTACAATTTAAATGTTAACTTAAAATAAAAATCCTAAAGCTGGAGATATTTTCTAGTTTAATATTACTTCCTCTACTTCTAATCTCATTAGTAAAAAATATGGTTATGCTATGAAAATTATTTGTCAAAATGGCTACAAATATCAATACTATAATAATTATCTTGATTATTATTATTCTTTATCTTCCTAGTAAAATGGAACAGTGTACAACTTTGTATTCCCAACAATTATGCAGAGGTTAAACCCATAAAAGGAAACTTGCGATATATCTATTGAAATAATTAATGTTTAGTCTAACTTAATAAAGGAATATAGAGATGAATTTGAGAGCTCTTAATTTATTTCTTCGTTTTTAAAAGAGCTCAACACTAATATTGATGATTTTAACTTTAGAGATATTGGAAAATAAATTAAAAGCACTACGCTTATATCATTTGAAGATGCAGTGACTCCTACAAGATAGAGAATTTATGTAGAAACATTCTCTCCTAGTGTTATATCGTCTTATGGAAGTGAATAAATAATTATTACAGGAAATAATTTCTTGTTAAACGGAAACGCAATTGATAATATAGCTGTTAAGCTTTTAGGTGTAAGCTGTGAAGTTTAAAGTGTGAATAATACTCAAATAGTTTGCATTTCAGGACCTAAAACTAGAATTGATCCTTTGGAAAAAACTTAGGTAATGATTGGTAACTCTGAAGCTTTGCTGTTAAGTCATGTTGCTTATTCAATTGATCTTAAGGAAAATACTTAGCTAGAAAAGTATTTTGTAAATGGGTATAAGATCAATGTTCCATATAACTATGTTCTTAATGTAGATCTTGGTAAATTCTAAGGCGATGAATTAAATTTCTTTTATGTGAATGTTAATGAATAACTCATCTTTAGAAGTTATAGAGACTTAAATGTTACTTTCAAAATGTTTTAAGGGTTGGGATAGATAAGCTTTGGTACTATCGATTAGAGATTTAATTCAAATTGTAAAATTTTTATTAACTAATAAAATGATGTCAAGCTGAGCTCTTATGGAAAAAACATTGAAAATTATTCATACACTTTAGTGAACAGTCTTGAAACATAACAAAATTTGATAGAAGTTTAAGAAAGCTAAGTCTAGCTTAAAAAAGGAAACAAAATCATGGTATTGGCTACAACCTAAGAAGAAAGAAACGAAGAATATATTGTTGAATCGGTGAAATATAACAAAATATACCTTTCAACAAACATATAAACAAGACATTAAAATACATAAGAAACCATCAACTATAAAAATGGAGATTCTTATTTATTCAGTGTTTAAGTTCCAATAATTTAAATTGATAGAAACATTTAAATTGAAGGCTTTTAACTGTAATTCTAAGATTTGTACGATACTAAAGTAGTGGCGAATATGTATGATTCAAATAATGTTATCTAATCCTTTATTAAATTAAATAAAGATACCAATATCTCATATAGAAATATGACTTCTAGTGTTTTATAATCAAACTTTAAACACTTGGCTTTTGGTAGAGAAAATATTAAAAATATTTTCATTAGTGAGAATAACTAGTGTAAAATAACTCTCACAAAAAGTGGTAAATTTAATAACAATTTTTCCTAGTGCAATGTCTAAATTCTTAATACTAACGATAAGAATCTAACAAATGAAGTGTAAGAAATGTAAAACAATATCTTTGCTACTACTTAAACTTGCTTAAATGTAAGATATCCCTATAAACTCGTAATGAAAGATAATGTTTGTTTGTCAGTTTAATACTTTACTAACTTTTTTTACCTTCATACAATTTAATCAGAAGGAATAGCATTTGTTGCTTTAGACATTAGATAAGCCTTGGTTCTTTATTAATTTGATCCTACTTAAGAGGTTTCACATGAAGTATTTTCTGTCTAACCACAACAATCAAACAATACAAAGATTTTGATTGCCGCAAACAGTGTTAAAAACCAAAACAAAAATACTCCTGCCTTATTCATCAATAATATCCCTCTTAATTATTACTCAATGTTTAATTTTTACAACTTTGAATTAATAGGATTCAATGAAAATAGCACACCTATCTAATATCAATATGTCGATAATTAGAATAATGCTAATTAAAACTTTATATCAATTTGTGACTTTTATAATTTCAAATCAGATACATTTAATTAGACTATGCTATTTAATGACACAAATTCAGATCTTCAAAAGGGATTAGCTTTGATAGATAAAGATGGAAGTTTAACTGGAAAGGTCTAATCTATATTATCTTCAAATATTGTTAGACCTGATTTAAATTGCCAGATGAATGAATAAAAATTATAAAGCTGCTCACCTCTTATTGGTGTCATGTCTATAAACCCCGATGTTGATTACTATTGTAAAAATATTAAAAATGCAGATTTAAAAGTCATACCAAGCGAAACATAATTTATCCCAAACATAACATAAACAACTCAAGTTTTTGTTACATAATTGTAATAAACTTTTTCATTTAGATTTGTTAAAAAATTAACAGGAGAGGAATTTATACCATGCAGATTTAATTTATAACAAAGATATTTAGCAGATTCTAATTTAGGCTTTATAGCAAAATACTCAGTAGACACAAAGAATATTTCTAGCATAACTATATATAAATATTAATGGCAGTTTATATAAACATCTGCCTCTAATAAAGAGCTAGAAGTTGCTAATTGCTCTCATGGAGATTATTTTATCCAACCTGATGGAATTTAAATTTGTATTAAGAGTGAAAAAGGCAACTTCTTTAAAATAGTTGTTAGCATATAATCTAAAATATGATATAAAAGTATTATAAATAAATATGTGTTTGATGTTTGTTGTTTTTTAAAAAATAATTTTCATTCATTTTAAAAATAAATTTATATTACCTTTTTTAATGCTAATTACCAATAAAAAAATATTGAATATTAAAAATAAAAAATCAAATCATGTTATTATTTAAATATTATTTTTTTAAATCATTAAGTAGCAATTATGATAATTTATAAAAGTTTCATTAAAATAGAAAATTTAAATTAGCTTTTGTAGACTGAATAATCTAATATTTCTAATCTAGGTATTAAAGTATGATGAGCTGTATAGCACCATATTTTAATACCTAAATTATGTTTAATTTAAAATAAAAAAAAATAAACCAGAATATTTATGAAAAAGTAAAATCATAAAACATTAAAATTCATAATTGAATATAATATTTAAATATATACTATATAATGTGCTCAAATACAATATTCAATATTTTTTTTACATTTTTAAGGGTTTTCATTAAAACCATACCTCAGTACAAAATACTGGAATCAGCACGGTATGAGGTTTAGAGGTTATATGGTAAATATTAGTGAGGAAATTGAAAATTAATTAAATCCTGTAATTGATTTTCATTCTTTTTTTGAAATTGATAAATATTTTTTATCAAAAATTCAAATGAGAGTTATTTAATAAGTAAATTATTAATAAAGATAAGTTTTTAACAAAAAATATCCTCTTTAGTGGAATTTAATTCAATTTAATAGTCTTGAATGATATTTGAAAGAAGAAAAATATATTTAGAAAGGAATTTACTTATTTTACAAATTTTCGCAATAACATTGATAAAATTGATAGAAACAATAAATTATTAAAAAAAGATAAGTTTTTGACAAAAAATTTCCTCTTTAGTGGAATTTAATTTAATTAAGTAAATTATTATAAAAAGAGAGGTTTTTTACTAAAAAAATTAGTAATTAAAAGTTTTGAAAGAAGAAAAATATATTTAGAAAGGAATTTACTTATTTATCAAATTTTCGCAATAAAATTGATAATATTCATAGAAACAACAAATTATTAAAAAAAGATAGGTCTTTAACAAAAAATGTCCCCTTTTAGTGGAATTTAATTTAATTATGTAAATTATTAGAAAAGAGAGGTTTTTAACTAAAAAAATTCCTCTTTAGTGTAATTTAATTTAATTAAAATTAGTAATTAAGAGTTTTGATAGGTATTTGAAAGAAGAAAAATATATTGAGAAAGGAATTTATTTATCAAACAAATTTGCGCAATAAAATTGATAATATTGATAGAAACAATAAATTATTAAAATAAGATAGGTTTATTACAAAAAATGTCCTCTTGAAAGGAATTTAATTTAATTAAAATTAGTAATTAACAGTTTTAAAAGATATTTGAAAGAAAAATATATATATATATATATTTAGAAAGGAATTTACTTACTTATTTATTTAACAAATTTTCACAATAAAATTGATAATATTGATAGAAACAATAAATTATTAAAAAATGAGAGGATTCTATCTAAAAAATTCCTCTTTAGTGGGAATTTAATTTAATTAAAATTAGAAATTAACAGTTTTGAAAGATATTTGAAAGAAGAAAAATATATTTAGAAAGGAATTTACTTGTCTAACAAATTTGTGTAATAAAATTGATAGAAACAATAAATTATTAAAAAAAGAGAGGTGTTTATCAAAAAAAAATTCCTCTTTAGTGGGAATTTAATTTAATTAAAATTAGAAATTAACAGTTTTGAAAGATATTAGAAAGAAGAAAAATATATTTAGAAAGGAATTTACTTTTATAACAAATTTGCGCAATAAAATTGATAGAAACAATAAATTATTAAAAAAAGAGAGGTTTTCATCTAAAAAAACTCCTCTTTAGTGGAATTTAATTTAATTAAAATTAGGATTAAGAGTTTTTAAAGATATTAGAAAGAAGAAAATATATTGAGAAAGGAATTTACTTATCTAATAAATTTGCGCAATTAAATTGATAATATTGATAGAAACAATAAATTATTAAAAAAAGATAGGTTTTTAACAAAAAATTTCCTCTTGAAAGGAATTTAATTTAATTAAAATTAGTAATTAATAGTTATAAAAGATATTTGAAAGAACAAAAAATATATATATTTAGAAAGGAATTTACTAACTTATTTAACAATTTTTTTCAATAAATATGATAACATCGATACAAATTATTTTTATCAAAGATGTTAAGTTTTTTATTTATATATTAAGTTTTTTATTAGTTAATTATTTATTTATTTATTTTGAGGCTTTCTTTATTTCTAACTATTTATATTTATAAATATTGATATTCATCATTCAATTAAAAGTTAATGATTTATATAATTAATTTAAATAAACTATTATAATTATCTATTTATTATTATTATTTTATTTATTTATTTATTTATTTATTTATTTATTTATTTTCAGTCTTAGTGTTTATCTTCTTATTATTATGGAAGCTAAGAGAACTTGCTCTTAGACATATATTTTTGTATTTCTTCCATTTTTTACATATCGAGGTTATCGGTTTGATATTCGATTTCGTTGTCAGAGTCAGCTTGAGGTATTTTAACTCCTTCGTAGCGGGTTGCGGGGGGAAGTTCTGAGTTTTTCTCAGATTAAATGATATTAACTTTAGTATTTTGGTAGTTGATATTGAATGTATTCAACTCTTTAAGTTATTGAGATGTTTCGTTTTCATTGTTTATTAGGACATTTGTTTTGGGGACAGTTTCTGCTACACTTTCAAATTAGTCATTTCCAATGTATATTTTTTTGCTGTCGCCTAGATGGGAAGGTCTGTCAGGTTCTTCTCCAAATACTCCTTTATTCGTGTGGATTTTGGATTGGAGTTGAGACTCTTTTTCATAAACACTGATTTTTTTATTTTACTCTTTTGGGAGTTTGTTTATTTTATTGATGCTGTTGCTGTATTCATTCATTTCATCGTCATTAAAATCTTCGTTTTCTTGCACAAACGCATTGACACTAGTCTACTTCGCTTTATCATTTTAATCGCTAGATGGACTGCCTTTTTTCTTATTATCACTTGCGGCCTAGCTATTTTAACTAAAGGCTCTTTCTTCGTCTTCATCGTTATTTTCCATAAAATTAAGTTGGTTATTGGCATGTATTTGAGGATGATCAGAAATCTCATTTTTAATAATGTAAAATTGCTTATTTTTCTAGAACACAGTCAAAGGATGATCGTTTTCTTGAGCTTTATTTGATTAGTTTTAAGAAGATTCGCTTAAATTTTTAACTAAAATGTTGTCACTGTGATTATTAATTAAATTATTATTACTAAGCTAATTGGCTGTATGCATATTAGAGATTATGTTATTATTTTAATAAGCATTATTTACAGCTAGAATGTTGTTATTGTAGTGATTTTTAATTAGACTTCTTGTGCTCTCATTATTGTGATTGATATTTTTATAGGTGACCTATTTATTATTAAAATTCACCATGTTACTTTGTTCGCTATGAAGCACGCTCTAATCATTATTTTAAATAGTGATGAAATTTTAGCTTTGAGGTTTATTTAATTTTCTTCCACTGCCTTTATCTAGATCATGATTCATTTAAAGTTTTAAATCAGTAAATTCGACATTTAAATTTTGTTAGTGTTCCACATTTTATAAAGACGCAGTCCTCTTTGAAGCCTTTTCTTATTTATGTTCTAATTCTACAGATTTTTTAGATGGATTTTAGAGTGCAATTTCATTTTATTGGATATTATCTGCAATTTCGATTTGTAAACCATTTTCAGGAGTAGTGTAGGCATTATTATTGTTGTTGTTATTTTTAGCATTATTGCTATTATTAATATTAGGATCAGTTTATTGATTTTTAACTTACTTCTCAGCTTCGTTTAACTTCTTTCTGTGATATTGCAAATCATGAACTAATTCTGGAGCAAATATGTATCTGTAAACTTTATATGTGTATTTAATAATACAGATAAAAGCAACATTTAAGAACAAAGTCAACCAGAATTTCCAATTTCCAATGTTTATAAGTAACATTTCTTGCAAGGGACCAGCAAAAATGTCATAAGTAAAAGCGAAAGCAGGGAAGAATAAGAACAAACTAACAATCACGTAAGAAAAGAAAGTAAATGGTGAAAAATATGTTGTGTCCATAAAATTGATAGCCCAAACCACTCCAACTGTGCTGCAGTAAGAAGAAAAGCTTTAAAACCACAAACCATCGATTTTACCATCTCCGCTCATCTAATAGTAATCCTAAATTTATTTATGTTAAAAATATTTACTTCATTCAAAGAAATTAAATATTGTATTACCTAATAGTTGATAAAAAATACAGAAAAATAAGTTGTAAGAGAAAGGCCAACACCTTATAAGAAAACTATTCCGAAGACCTTAAAAGAAAAAAGATCTTTTTCTCTAAATATTTTGTAGAGACGAGGCAAATACTTAGCGATGTACTCAGATCCATGAGGATTGACATCTTACTCAAACCCTGCAAAATAAACTGGAGCACAAGCAGTAATAATAGAGTTGAAATTGAGTAAATAACCGTCTTCCCAAAAAGACTACCCTGAATAAGCACAAAAGAACCCAAAGTAGAACTATTGAAGTGTGAAAATAAAATTTTTAAGGAAGAAATAGTTAACAAAGTAAGATGTTCTGTATAAATTCCATCTCCCATGAACAAACAAAAGTCTCCACAAAAACCTAAACTACCCAAAGTAATAATCGCTGCTTAAAGCTGCTTGATTTCCTTCCTTACCAATAATACCTAAAAAAAAACAAAAATATTAATTAAGTGAATTCAATTTCGATACTTTATTAAATTCATAAATTGTTTATTAATCTCAAAATAAATTTGTATTATCTATTATTTATTTTAAAAATCTATTTAAATAATTAGCAAAAAATAATTATTTTTTTAAAGGTATTTCCTTGAATGATTTTTTGGTTCATTTTTATAATAAATAATTAACAATTGCTAAGTCATTAACAATTAATATTCATGTAAAAATTTAGATTTCTTATTCAAATTAATTAATTGTTTTTCATGAAAGAATCCCTTAGATTTTATTTTAAAAGCCGTTCATATTTTTAGCAAAAAACAATAATTTTTAAAGGTTTTTCATTTATTTGATTTTTAAAATGAATAATCGAAGCTAATTTATAATGAAATTATTTAATTTATTTAAAATCTATTTGAAAAATAAAATAATTTTTTTTATCAGAAATTCATTAATTTTATGAATGTTTGTCTTTTAATTGAATTTTATGTTAATTGTTTTTATTCTTTCATTCATTTATTTGTTTATTTGTCATTAAATTTCTGTTTTAGTAAAATTCACTAAGTTAGAATAATAAATATGCTTTTTTGCTTTGGTTTTTATTTTAAGAATAAATTTATTAATTTAGTTTTTACCAACTCCGATATCTGCTTCTTAGATCATGGTTACGTCATTACCTCCATCTCCGACAGCTAGACAAGTTTTATTAAAATGAGTTTTAACGAATTTGACCATTTCTGCTTTTTATGTTGGAGTTGATCTGCAGCATATAACAGTGCAGCATTCTGGAATGATTTGCAAGAACTCTTTTCTACATTAATCATCATGTAAGGCATGACCGATTGCTTCTCCTTCTATTACCAAGGCAAATCCTGTGTAGCCTTTCACTTAGTTTATTTCAAATGAATTATTTTCTTCTTTAGTTAGATAGGAATCTCGTCTCGATTAGGAACCTCCATCGTTTATTATTCTGTTTATATTCTGGTTTTAATGTCCAACTTTTTTGTTTTTGAAATCATGGTGGTTATTTTAGTTGTTTTTTATTCTTATTTCTCCTATTTCGCTGACAGTTTTTATTTGGTTGATTCTTCCCTTTATTCTAAAGAACTTGTCTCTATTTATTTATTTAAACAAAATTATCACTATTAATTAATTAGTTGGTTATTCTTGAAATATTTATTCACCTCGTAACGTCTGGATAGTGAGATTGAACTCTGAACACTTTAGTTTGATTGTTCAGCAAGTTGCAAAGATAACCAATATTTTCTGCTGTTTCAAGTTTGTCACCTGTGAGCATCCAAACATTGATTCCAGCTTCATGGAAATCCTTTAAAACTTCAGGAACTCCTTCTTGCAATTTATCTTCAAGTGCAGTAACTCCCAAAAGATCAAAGCCTGTTTCTATCTCATTTTCAAGCTTTTATCAATTTTAAAATAAAATCAAATTTTTATAGTAAAACCAAATGAAAATTTCATTTAATTTATCTTACATCAGCAATTTTATCTTTAGTTTTTTCAGGGAACAAGTCTCCAATCATGTTCATATTTAAATCCTGTATTTGCGAATTCCATGCATCATATTCTTATTGATTTAACTCTTTCATACCCAAGCAGAGAGTTCTTAACCCCTTTTTTAAATATTTTCATTTAAAACATTGTCTTTCAATCTGTTTACTTACGTGCTTTGAATAGTATTTGAGGCTTTGCTTTATATTACTTTTAAGTGCTTCACTTGTATTCGAAATATGTTTGAGCATGAACGAATCAGCTCCCTTAGTGTACATATATATTTTTCCTGTTATTGGATCCTTTTTTTTTACAAAAACAAATTTATTTTTTCAATAATTATTTTTAGGATAATTCAAGCAAAAAATTGTCTTTCTTTCATTATCAAAAACCATTTCAATTTTTATTTGGTTCTAAAAAAAGCACAAAATTCCTTCATTTAAGAAACAAAACTTTAATTTTTTTCATAATTTTTAAAGCAAATTTCATAAAATTTAATAAATTTTATTAATTATTTGTTGGATTATAAAAGAATTAATTAATTTTTTAATATTTAGAATGAATTTGAATACCTAAATAATGACACTCATTCTTTTACGCTCACTTGTGAATTCTATTTTATTGAGAAGCTTAAATGTATGCATTTCTGATCCCACTTGTATAAATATTTAATTTGTTGTTCTTTTGAGAAATTTGAAATTATATTTTTGAGCTTTTTCTACGAGACATACTTCATCTGGTGATGAACCTTAATAATTAATTTCGTTTTGTTTTTCCTCAAGGATAACGTCGTGACAAATAGCAATGCACATCCAAAATTGATAAAAATCTTTGTATTCTTCATCGTAAGTGAGAGTTTGATACTCTAATTTTGCTAAGATGTCTTCAAGTTCTTTTTCAGAGTAGTCAGAACCAGCGATATTTGCATGTCTGAAAATCATAATGTTGCAAGTCAATGTTCCTGTCTATTTATTTGTTAGTATTTAACCAAATATAAAATATGTTGAAAATATAAAGAAGTTACTTTATCTGTAAAGATGTAATCAATTTTTCCTAACTCTTCATGAATCATAGTATTGAGCACCTTCATTTTTTGAACTTATCCATCGTCTAAATAGTGCATTTCAGCATCATACTCCATGAAAGATGATTAAAATAGTTTGACAACTTCCATAGAAATAATCAAAGAAATAGGAATAAGTGAATTTAATAGTAAAAAGTATGAAAAAAAATTGATTGTTCCCTAAACTTCATAGCTATAAAGACCATCGCTACTGTTTCCATAAAGATAAGCGTAGTTATATTTATTATTTTCCAAAGGATTTGTGTTTTTCTTCATAATAATTTTAAAAAAAAATATATATTAAAAGCTTAAATATCTAAAGGCAAATTAAAGTCTACCTAAAAAATAGATAGAAGAATAGCCATAATAATGCATAGAGCTAATTGAACTAACAATGTTATAAAAATTATAGGATTCACTTTCTTTTCTATATGAGTAGATTTGTGCTTCACTTGCCTAATTCATTTAAAATATATTTTAAAAAACCTAATTAAAATACTTAAAAATACCCTTAGTTCCTCATTATTTTCGTGTCTTGACCTGAATAAATTACCACTCCTATCACCCATTCAGTATTCTTTAAAGTTGTGCCCTATTAGTAATTATTAAAAACAGTTATTATTCCATCTGAATAAATTATAAATCTTTAAAATAAATAAAATGTTTTTTTAAATAACCAAGTAAATTAAATTGCTTAAAAATATTAAAATAAGTTAATTCTTTCATAGTTTTTTCATAAGCCTAGTTAATTATTAATTACTAAAATGCTATTTTGTTTCATAATATTTTGTTAATTTTAAGAGTTAATTCGTTCAAAAAACATTTTTTGGAATTGCTAAATATCTAGCTAGCTTTAAAAGATTTGAAAAAGCTAATTTTTTCCAAAAATCTAATGAAAACTTTGCTACTAAGAATTTATTTGTTAAAAAATTCTAAATTCATTAGTTAAATTTTAAAAATTGTTTCTTTCAAAAAACAACACATAGGAAAAAATAGTAAAATTTATAGCTTTAAATATCAAAATAAGCTTATTCATTCATAGTATGTTGATTGTTATTTGAGTTATTATGTATTTATTTATACTAATAATAATTACTAAAATTACACAATTTCTAATATTTCTTGTTTTAGTATTATTTTCATAAAAGACTTTTTGGAAATAGCTAAATAAATTAAAAAGCTTGAAAATATCTTAATAAGTAAATTCTTTCATAATCTATCTATTGATAAGTGTTATTATTTGTTTTAATAATTACTAAAATTGCATGATTTTTCAATTAATCAATTAATAATTTTTTTTCTGAAAACACTTTTTTGGAAATAGCTAAGTAAATTAAAAAGCTTGAAAATA
Organism: Tetrahymena thermophila SB210; assembly: GCF_000189635.1. Classification (NCBI taxonomy): domain Eukaryota; phylum Ciliophora; class Oligohymenophorea; order Hymenostomatida; family Tetrahymenidae; genus Tetrahymena; species Tetrahymena thermophila. The sequence goes on from NW_002475996.1 coordinate 43,365, forward strand.
TCTTAACAAGTAAATTCTTTCATAATCTATCTATTGATAAGTGTTATTATTTATTTTAATAATTACTAAAATTGCATGATTTTTCAATTAATCAATTAATATTTTCATGTTTTAATATTTTTTTTCTGAAAACACTTTTTTGGAAATAGCTAAGTAAATTATATAGCTTAAAAGTATTTAAAAATTTAAATTCTTTCATAATCTATCTATAATTATTTATGCTAATAAAAAGTAAAGTTTCACCAATTCTAAAAGAACGATAAATTATTTATTTTTTAATGCTTTTTTTTCAATAAACACTAGTTGGAAATAGCTAAGTAAGTAAATGTACAGCTTGAAAATATCTAAGCAAGCTAATTCCTTTCTTAATATATTTATTGATTTTAATTTACGCTTATAATTACTCAATTTTCATGATTTCTAAATCAATTAATTAATCATTTATTTATTTATTTATTTGATAAAACGCTTTTTGGAAATAGCTTAGTATTTTATAAAGCTTGAAAATATCTAAATAATTTAAATTCTTTGATTATCTAACTGTTAGTTAATACGTTTTATTATTTATATTAATAATAATAATTAAAAGGTAAATTTCTTAATTTCTATATGAATTAATTAATAGCATTTTTATAATTTTAAGATTTATTTCTTTGATAAAATACTAAGCAAACTAAATAAGCCACTATTGTTTGTTGGAATATTTTTTCATTCAATAATTGGATTGATTTTTATTATTTTTATTTGGCTTATTCAGAAATAAACTATGATAAATCGCTTATGATATTTGAGTCTATAATTTTTTTAAAACTTGCTAATTTTATTCTTTTTTTCAACTTAAATTTTTTAAAATATGTGAAAAAGTTTTTTGTTACTCTGAGCATGACATTATTATTGTTGAGTACTATTGGTTTCGATTCGTCGTCCAAATAGAGCAAACCTTTGAAACTATGGATTCTGTTGTTAGGTTTATCACAAACAATTTTTCCCTTGAATTTAATGAGAGAATGTTCTCTACCGTACTTGTTTACAATCTCATGAGATATTTTGCTTTTTAGGTTTCTCTCACTATTGATTGATAAGTGAAATAGAAGATTATAATTCAATTTCATAAATAAATAAATCAAATCAAATCAAATCAATTTCAAATAAAGTTGGCAAAAATTTAGATTCTAACATAAAAATTCTATTAAATGCATAAACATTAAATTTTTTAGCATAATTTACCCATCCAAGTTAGCAGTTTCGACAAAACCTGTGCCGTTTTCTTCATTTGTTGTAATAACCAAAATATCTGCTGGCAATATCTTTAAATTTAATTTAAAAATGCATGAGAATTAGCTTGAAAGTTTTTATTAATTTGTATTCATTTTTTGATAGTAAAACTAAACTAAAAGAATTCTATCTAAATTCAAGATATATTTATTGTATTGTATTGATTGATTGAATCATGAAATAGAAATAGAAGAATTTTAATATTAGTAAAGCTAGCTAACTCTACTCAGAAGAGTGCTAAATGGATTACAAAAATATTATATTAACATTTATGTATCAAATTACCTGCTCTTAGTTAACTTTTATAATATCGCCAAGCTAAATATCCTTCCACATAATGCTTGTAAAGTTTTTGTTATTAAAAATAAATGATTTCTATTCGTTGACAAGATCGTCATTGCGGTGTCTTTTCTTTATTAGAAATTGAAAATAATTATTGAGTTCAAGGTAACAGCAATGCTTTGAGGCTGTTTATAAATGCTTAGCCTTTTAATATTGCTTGATAATAGAAAAAATAAGTGATTAATTACATAATCTTCAATTGCTTCTCTTGATAAAGATACGGCAAGCACTAATATGAGTGGGCCAACCGCGGAAAAAGGCGCTAAAGGGGAAATGATATCTATACATTGGACAACAGTAGAAATTAAGAAATAAAAATTAGCTGCTCTCATAAATTGCAAAATCAACGCCTTTGGAACAAAGTTCCACCATGTGTATTTTGATGTCTTTATATGATTGTAAAACTTTCTATGAATCAATTGATTTTATGTACGATCATTAAGATATATTGTTTATCTGTTAGATTCTTCTTAGTCTCTCACTTTGTGCGACATCCAAATTATAAAATTTATCTATTTAATTTCCAATATAGTCCACTATTTTGTATGCTTCTTCCTATTGGTTAGCCTATCGATCAATCAAGCTTAATTCCTTTTATATTCTTCTATGCTTGTTTGCTTGCTATCTTGCTTGTTTACGAATATACAAAACTATTCCTTGTAGTGAATTCTTTTCTACTTTGAAATTAAAGTAATTCTTTTCTTTTAAAATAATTGAACTGAAAAAAAAAAATTGTATAATTGTGTATTAAATTATTTATTTATTACTTAATTAATCAATCAATTAGTTAAGTAATACTACCGCCTTGCTATTACTTATATCAATATGAATTGATTACTTAATTCATAAATAAAAAGATTGATTGATTGATTGATAAATAGATACAAACATAAAAACAAATATACATTCACGAGCACATGTAAAAAAACATTCCTTATTAATTCATATTTACATTTAATAATATCTATATATGCATTACAATTTTACAGTGTTAATTTTCATTATACCATCACCTAAATTATTTGATTCATTCATTTCATGATAGTTTTTCTTACATTTTTTTAATTAATTTTCATGTATTTTTTCTATTTTCGCAATAATCTTTGTCAAATTCAATCAATTTTCATTTATTTTTTTTTTATCGAATTGGCTTTCATTTATTTTGTTCTATGAAACTCATTTTGATTTATTTGCACAGTGATTTTAAATTCATTATCTTTCATTTAATTTTTCATTTTCATATTTGCGCTTAATCAATTTAATTTACTAATAATGCACAATAATAAGACTGATTTATGTAAATTCATTCATTTCTTTTTTAATTTTTTTATCCATTTATTTGATTAGGTTTTTTAAAAAATTGAAATAATTGTATGATAGACTTCCATTTTCATTGTTTACTTTGTTTTCATTCATTTAGCTTCCATTTTTTCTTGTTTTTCTTTGTTTTGTTTAGGTTTTTCATAAAATTCTCACAATTTTTATTGTTAAAAATAGAACAATTTAGGATGGATGATTGGTTTGAATTCATTTTTATTCACTTTTTTAGATTTACTCTAAATTCATCGAATGAATTTAATTTAAGCCTTAAATAATTCTTTGATTAATTTTTGGCTGATTTTAATAATTTATGCATACTTTTTTATATTTTTTACCAGTTATTAAAGCTAGTTATCGTATTTAATTTACATACTTTTTTAAAGTAGCTATCTTACTTGCTAAAGATCTACTCCAATATTTGAATTAAATCAATTAGAAACTTTCTTCTTTTTATACTTGAGTTATTATTTTTTATCGATTTTGTGAATCTATGATACTAGATTTGAATAATTTCAAACTTTCAAATCAAGAATTTGTACGCCAGAATTTTTTATTAACTTTTACATCAGAAACAAACAAGCAAAAATCTTTCCTTGCTTAAATTTTATGCTTACTCATAATTTTAAATTACAAGCAAAATACTGTAAAAATATCAATTAATCAAAATAAAAAAATGAAATAAACAAACAAACAAAAGCAAAAATAATAATTTTGTCTAATTTATTTTTTTAATTTTTTGCATAAAGAAAGAAAATATTTTTAAAAGATTTTAATTTAGTTAAAGTTTTTATATGATTTATAAGATTAATAATATACATTTAGATAAGTAAATAGGAATAATTATTATAAATTAAAACGTAAAGCATTATCATTTTTCTTCTCCGCTACTATTATCATTTGAGTCATTTTCATTCTAAGTAAAAATCTAGTTGTCATCTAAATTTTCATCTTTTATTTTTTACTTTTCGAATTTGTGAGTGCTGTTAATTAAAATAATAATTAATATTCAAAAATAGTTTAAAATTAAAATAATTTTTATGTTTCTATTAAGATGCTTAAAACTCCTTTTATTTGATTTTTACAGTTAAATAAATAAAATTGATTGTTTTGAATCAAAATTATTTTTGACTTCAATTACAAAAAATAATTCATTCACTTAATTTCTTATAAGATTATCAAATAAATTATGAATTCAAATCTTATTGTAAATAAATTGAGTAAATTACTAATTAATTTTTTTCAAAAATGATTATAAGAAATTATTACTGTTGCATGAATATTTACTAATTTATTAAAAGTAAAAGATATAATTTATCTTAGGTATTTTTTTAGATTTAAATAATATTTGATTGCTTAAAGTATTACATTTTAGCAAAAAAACTTAAATAAATATGTCAAGAGAAATTCGCTAAATTTAGAGGGTTTCAAAAAAAAAATAAAAGTTATTGTTCCTAATAATGGATTAATTTTTTGATATTTTTATATTTTCTTATTGATAATGAGTATCAAATTTTTAAAAAATCTGCTTATTGAGTTAATTGTCTAAAAAAACATTTGTGAAATAAAGAAAATACAATGAAGATATTAATAAATACTTCATCTCTCATTTTTTTTGGAATTCTCTTTTATTATTACAATAAATCTAATCATTTGTCATAATAATTTCTTTATCATTTTTGAATATTAAATCATAAACTAAAATTAAAAAATTGATAATCTTAGCGTTAGATTTAGATTTAAATATTATTTTATTGCTTAGAACATTTTAAATAAAACTTTCTAAAGTAATTCCCTTAATAGGTTTTTATTCATTCCAATAATAACGCGTGAATATCATAAACTTATAGTTAAAAATTGTTAATCTTAGGCTTAGAATATTTTAAATAAATGTTTCAAAAATAATTCCCTAAATAATAATCAACAACATTATCATTCATTCTCTTAATAATCTATATATACCATAAACTAAAAATTAAAATAGTTAATCTTAGCATATGATTTAGATTTAAATTTTTAAAAAATACTTCAAGAGTAATTCCTAAAATAATAATCATTATTCTTGTAATAATCAATGAATATCGCAAACTAAATAAATCAATGTTAATCTTAGTATATGATTTAGATTTAAATATTATATTATTGCTAAGAATATTTTAAACAAATGTTTCAAGAATAATTCCCTAAGTAATAATTATTAACATTCTCATTCATTCTTTTAATAATCATTGAATATCATATACTAAAAATTCAAATTGTTAATTTTAGGTTAAAATTTAGATTTAAATATTATTTGATTGACTTTCTCATTCGTTCATTCTATTTTATTATTTATTTCTCTTGATCATTTTTAGTATTTAAATTAGTAAAATTTATTCAATCTCATGCTGAATATCAAAAATTAAAAATTCAAATTGTTAATCTTAGTATATGATTTAGATTTAAATATTATTTGATTGCTTTAAATATTTTAAACGAATGCTTCAAGAATAATTCCATAAATAATAATAATTAACTTTTTCATTCATTCATTCATTAATTCTTCTTTATTAAGTATTTCTTTTTGTCGTTTTTAGTATTAAATTTAGTAAAAAAGTTATTCAATCTCATGTGAAGAATTTTCGTTTATATTGTTTTATATTCGTTTTTTGAATAAGAAAAGTTGTTGATTTTCCAATTTATTTTTCTCAAATAGCTTATTGAAATAATTTTTTATTGTCTTAATTTTATTTTCAAAGATTTTATTTGGATTTTTGTAACAAAAATATTTATTTTCTATGAGTTAAGAAACAGATCAAAAATAATGAATTGAAATTTTAGTAATTTGCTTACAATTAATTGTTATTTATCAGAAATTATTTAAAAAAATAAAAAGAGTAATTAAGCATTGTAACGATTTTAGTAAAAATCGAAAAAAATAAGAAAATAAATTAAAGATATTTAATCAATGAAATTATTTACTAAGCAATAGAAAAGGGTTTCTTTGGTCCCCAATTTTCAGTAGGGTTGGGATAGAACACAGTTTTTTATGGTTTTTAAAAGTAATCCATGTCGATGTTATTATTTTTTATATTTTCGATTTCGAGGTGATTAAGTTTGGAGAATTTAGGGTAAAATTGTTATTGTTTGCGCATAGCTCTAGAATAGGGACTGTTCTAGTCTTCTTATTCTGGCTGCTTTTAATTGGTTTAATTTTAATTTGGATACATGCTTTGACCTTCTTTAAATTTATCACTCACCCATTTCCATCCTCTCATTGTATCAAATATTACATTAGAAGGGGCGTTAGTTTTGTAAATCTTTTTCTCAAAAATTGATCTATTAATTGTATATCCAGCTCTAGCCAAAGCTCTCCTTTGATTTTAAGAAAAGATTAATATAAAATTTCCCATTTTTCTTATTAAATTTACTTAATGTGATTTGTGGTAGGATAAGTTTTTGCTTTATAGAAGCCATTGATCAAAGTCAAATTGTAGCCTAAAATAAACTTGTCGAATTCTTTCTCTTAAAGAATTGCTTCTAAATAAGCTGTCAACTTTAAATGAGACTGAATGAGCATAATTTTATTTTTGCTAAACACCTTTTCGCTTCCAGTTGATTACAAATTTCTAAGCACATTCTATACAAATTTGTAATTATGCAATGGCTAATTCCATAGAGGACCATCTATTTATTTATTTATATTCCGAATTAATATTTTATAAAATTCAATTAAAAATTATTTATTTTACTCAGAATCCAGCTAGATTCGCAAACATTGCAATTGCTTGGAACTTTTAGTTCATTCAATTTTAAGTCCATTGAAGACTCGAGCTTCAAGGTTCCGTTTTAAACATTTTCAATAGTATTTTATTAAACTTTGGCTATTGTATGAACGTGATAATTAGGGCACTCACTGCATTAGTAAACCTTTTATTTGATCAAAGAATTTCACTTGTTAAAAAATTTGATTAAAAAATAATCTGTTTTACCAAGCTCAACTTCTCAAGGGCTTTTTGAGATTCGACTCCGTTGTGGTGAACTCTGAAGAAAATCTTAATATAAAAATCACTCTAAAAAGAAACAACTGGTTCTATTGAATAGTTATTCTAAGTTGCTATGTCTAAAATAGTAGAATAAATAATTCTGATTGCATTCTAATTTTATTATTTATTTATTTATTTTTAAAAAAATCAAATAAAATACAACATCTTAATTACTTCATTTAAAGAAGCAAGTCTTATTCTAAACTTGTTATAACTGCTGTAACATTTTATAACATTAGGTCCACATAAAGTAGACATATCTGTGAACATAGCAGAAATCATACCGCCGTTTTTAACCAATTTAATAGCCTAACGAATAGTGTCAATAGAAGAACCATACTCTTCAATATCTATAAAATCATACAACTCAGGTTAGTCATATTTATCCATGTTCTCTAAAATTTTGCTCAAATAAAAGTGGTTTGTCTCTTTATTTACAACTAATTTATCATATAAAAACTACTTAAAAAAAGTTAATATGGATCTATTTTTTTTTCCAAAAAGTAAAAACAGGCTTTTTACATTTATTTATAATTTCTAAGATAATTGTATGAATTAATTATATAGCAGCTAAAATAATCAATAGATATTATTAAATTATAACATTTAGATTTAATGTCTACTTATCAAAAATATTAAACTTTTATTGTTTTGCTTATAATGAAATGAATTTACTTTTAAATTTAGACATGTCAATATCATTGTAATGAGCTAATAACTTGAAGTATTCAGGGAAGTTAATATCTTTTTCAATTACTGTTATATCTTGGATATACGATGGATCTATTTCCTTTGCGTATCTCAATGCCTTTACTCCTGAGCTTGCTTTACCTTACAAAATTCTGGCTCCTTTAAAACTCTATCCATCTTGATTTGATAGCAATTAAAGAAGATTGTATATAAAATGATTTATTAGAATTTTATTTACTCGTGATTTCTAAATCTTTAAAATATTAATTAGCCACAAGAAGAGTGATATCTCTTTCTACAAGTTATACAAGATTGTAGAACATTTTAAAGTGATTTTCTTTCTTATTTACTGTTTTAGAATCAATTGCTACTTCTCCTGTCTCTTTTTTATAGTTTTCAAGTATAATCTTTATTTGTCCATCATTTAGCTCAGTTAAATTAGAAAATTTCGCTGCTTCCTTGAATTTTTATGCCAACTCCTTGTGGCTTTCTCCTAAATTATTAACTATATCATCAAATTAAATATCTCTGTAATTATTTTCTAAACTCATGAAACTCTTAGTTCCCTTTTTATAATTTATTAATGTCAGCCCATAACATTTAAAATCGAATATCGCCCTTCCTAACTTTTTAATTAGCATTTGTTTTACTAAATTTTGCTTTCTAAACTATTCCTTTTATCTTTCTACTTTCTACTTTGATACTTTGATATTTTATTTAATTTGTATTGATAATTAATAAACTTAACAAGCATATCCTACCAATAGAAAATTCTTTAACCACCCATTCACAAAAGCAATAAAAAATATATACAACCAAGCAAACTAATAAGCAAACAAGCAAGCAAGAAAGAAAGAAAACAATATACAAATAAACAAACTAACAAGAAGGCAAGCAAGAAAGCAAACAATAAACAAATAAACAGATAAAAAAACAAACAAGAAAGCAAGAGCAAGAAAGTAAACAGATAAACAAATGAAAAAACAAACAAACAAAAAAATCTAATTTATTTTAATTAGTCAAACCAAATTCAATTTATTTGATACACTTTTTAATATGTATTCTTCCTTCCTTCCTTTTAATATTTTAATGCTAATATTTTTAGATTATTTTGGAGCAACTACAAAACTATTAAGATTAGCTCCTACATAATTTTAAATTATTTTTAAAAAATAGTTTAAATTATTTCATTTTTTATTTCATATTATCTAAACTTAAATTTTCTTCTAAAATTATTTAATACAAATTATAAATTATTATTTATGATAATTTTTTATGAAAATAAAAAAAAATATAGAAAATTTTTGGTGCTATTGTTTCAGATATTAGAAGACACCATTAAATAAAAAGTTACTTAGTAAATATATTAACTGTAATCTATTAGTTATATAAACATAAATAAGGATATTTTTAATAAAACATAAATTGGATAAGCGAAAAAAATTTTTCATAAAAAATTATTAATATAATGTGGAGACATAAAAAATTATTATTACAATGTATAGACATAAAAATTACTATCTAATTTTTTTAATAAATAAAAATTCTATATACAAATAAGATTAGATATCTTCCTTAGCTATAGCTATTGAGTTATACTAAAGGTTTTTCTTTAAAAATTCAAGAGCATTAATGATATCAGAATTTAATTTATTCCTTGTTTTCGTTACTAACTAAGATCCCCATTGAACTAAATACCCTATTTTAAAAAAAGAATTGAAATAATTTTTTATATTTGTATATTTATTTTTATTACATTTCTGACTATATATGCTCTTGTTGCTTAAAAATAAAAATATTTTTTTTAAAGTCAAATAAATTTTTAAGTTAGTATAAATATTATGCAGAAAATAATAAACATAATTAATTTATATTTATTGGTTTTTTACATCTAGTAAAATACATAAATAAAGTCCTTAAATGAAAATATTTATTAAATAAATGAATGAAGATTTAAATAGAGCTTTTCTAAATTAATATGCATTTATTTTTAAGATAATTTTATGAATTAATTTGATAACAACTTAAATAATTTACAGATACTATTAAATTAGAACATTTAGATTCAATGTCTACTATCAAAAATATTAAAATTTTATTGTTTAGCTAATAATAAAATCAATTTATTTTACTTTTAAATTTAAATTTATATATTTCAATATCATTGTAATGAGCTAATAACTTGAGGTATTTAGGGAAGTTAATATTTTTTTCAATTACTGTTATATCTTTGATATATGATGGATCTATTTATTTTATGTATCTCAATCTCTTTATCACTGATCTTGATTTGCCTTTTACAAAATTTTGGCTCCTTCCTTTAGAATTCTAACATCTTTATAACACATTATGAAGATTGAATATAAATTGATTAATTAGAATTTTACTTTCTTGTGATTTCTAAATCTTTGAAGTATTAATTAGACGCAAGAAGAGTTATATTCATTCTACGATTTATAAAAGATTGTAGAATATTTTTGAGTGATTTTCTTTCTTGTTAAATGTTTTCTAATAAATTGTTACTTCTACTGTCTCTTTTTTATATCTTTCAAGTATAATCTTCATTTATTCATCATTTAGCTTAGCTAAATTAGAGGATTTTTGCTGCTTCCTATCATTTTTATACCAACTCCCTTGTGTTTTTCTCCTAAATTGTTTACAGTATCATCGAATAAAATATTCTCTAAAGTTATGAAACTCTTAAATCCTTTTTTATAATTAATTAATGTCAGTCCATAACATTTAAAATCAAATATGGCTTTTCTTAACTTTTTAATCAGCATTTGCATTACTAAATTTCGCTTTCTAAATTACTCTTATTAGCTTTCTACTTTCTACCATGATACTTTATTTAATTTATATTTATAATTAATAAGCTTAATAAGTATATCCTATAAATAGAAAATTATAGAAATACCCATTTATACTTAAAAGCATTAAAAAAAAATACATATATATAAGAAAGCAATCAAACAAACAAAAAACAAAAAAAACCTAAACTAATTTAATTACACAAGCCAAATTCAATTTTTTTGTTATATTTTTTGATATGAATCTTTCCTTTTAATATTTTAATGCTAACATTTTCGGATTATTTTGGAGCCAATACCTAGAGAGACTATTAAGATTAGATTTAATTTTTTTGATTCTCACAGAGGTATAGTTGGAATTAATTTATTAAGTGATGGTACAAACTCATAAATTTTTTAATTCCGAACATTATTATTAAGCACACTTTCAATTATATTAGTTTTCTATATAATATTTCTTATTCGAGAACTAATTCGAAATTAAAAAATAAACACCAATTTACTTTATCAAAGTGAGTAAGATTTTATCATTTTTTATTTTTAGTGATCAAATATTTTTTGAAATCTTTTTCTATTACATTTTGAAATAGACCTGTTTATGCTTCTAGAAAATTCACAAAATCATAAAGAATTTTTGATTATTAATTTTGACAAGATTTTATTGGAATCTTATGACTTTGATGATAGAAATCGCCAAAAATAATTTTCTTTATTAATTTTATACTTTTGCCATGAGCTTGTCATCAATTTTAAATATCCAAATACATTCATTTCCTCTTTACAATCAACTTTTCTATTTCATAAAATAACAAGCTGAAATATATTTTAAATAAATGTATAGAAAAGTTAATAAAATTGTAATATGTATTTTTATTTAGTCTCATAAGCTTTAAAAAATATTTAATAAAAAAATGTAAAAAGATAAATTTAATCAATCTTTTATTTCTTAAGCTTTTGCTTTAATTAAGCCTCAAAAAATATAGAAAAATTTTAATTTATACAAATTACAGTATTTACTATTTATTCAATAATGAAAATAGAATAAATAAGGAGATTGGTTTATTAATATATTTTTTTAGAATAGTAGAAATTAATTAAAAATATTTGAAAAGGAAAACCACTAATTTTTTTAATTAATCAAAATTATTAATTTATGATCATAATTAATAAATAAATAAATAATTAATTAAAGAAATATAAATGGGAAATCAATAAAAAAAAATAGAGTAATAGAATACCTCTTTAGATATACTAGAAGATGTATCCATCATTTTTAATTTTATTAATAATTATATAATCTTTTTTTTAAATAAAAAGTTAATAAAATCTAACTTGAAAGCTCAAACTCATATTAACTTACAGTTAAAGTAAGAAATAAATATAAATTTTAATTCATTCATATTTAATCATAAATAAATCTTTCAAAATAAACATTATTTTTTTTGATAAAAATAAATATTTTAAAACTTTCTTATTCTCATTTTTATAAATTTACAAAATTAAGAATAAATAAAACTTCATTAAGTTAATTCATTTATTCATTCATTTTTTATTCATAAATTAAATTGTTTTGCTATTATTTATAAAATAAATAGAAATTGTACTCTTAGTAATGAATAAATTGCTAAACTTAACAATTCTTTAGTATAATGTTAAAAATTAGAATCTTTAGTACTAAATCTTAAGTAATAATTTAACTTTATTATCTTAAATATCATAATTACTTTTTGCTATCAATAGTAAGGAAAATATTTCAGATGATTAGATAAATGAATTATATGCTAAATATCCTGGCATAAAGAATTGGGTTGAAACTGGTAATAATGTGAGGTAAATATATTTTTTATGTTAATAAATCTTAACCCTTTGACGTGGGGCTCTATATTAAAATTATAGAATATAGAGGTATCGAATTTTTTAAAAATATCTCAAATTTCCGATAAAACTGACTAAAAATTCCATCACTTTTTATAACCCTTGTTATTTCTACCATTTATAAGAACTAAAAGTTTGTTAGAATCTTGCTTTTAAAATAAAAATAAATAAATATTATTTTATATCTTTTTCTTAATTTAATAAATTAAAATAGTTTTAATTTTATTTTATTTAAATAGCAATGATTAGATATATACCCAAATTTTGTTTTTCCAAAGTATTTTTTACAGAGAATATGAAGCTAGTCAAGAACTTAGGTAAAATAGAAATAACTAACTAACTAACTATTGGTATTTAATTGATTTATTTTTTAATTTGAAAGATAAAATGAAATTAAGGCTTAAGGAAAGATTCTATTTGAACAAACTATGAGTAATCTAATTAATCTGAACAGTTTATAGCTAAATTTAGAGTATAATTTTTTTAATTTATTTATTTATTTATTTATTTTTAATATAATTAATTTCATCTTTCAAAAATTTTAAAAATGTTTGATTATCTAAACTAAATTATTTTCAATAATTTTTATAATAAAAGTGGAAATTAAATTGGAGATGAAGGAGCCATTTGGATTTGCAAAGTATTACGTAGATGCAAAACACTTACGAACTTAAATCTGTAGCTTTGGTAATTTTATTTTAATTTTATTAAAAAGTTAGTTATTTTTATTTATTTATTTATTGTATTGTATTGTTTAAAAAGAAATAAATTATTTATTAAAAATATTTGTTTGTAAAGGAAAAATAGAATGGGTGACAGAGGGATATCGAGTATTGCAGAAGGTATTAGTAGTTGTGCTAAACTGACAACTTTAACTTTAAATGCAGTGTAAATTTTATTGATTGATTATTGTTAAAAAATTATTATTTAATATATTTAATACCTAATTTTCTAAACAAACATAAAAAAGTGAAAATTTATTTGGAAATGACGGTGCAGTTTCTTTTAGTACAACATTTGGTAGCTGTAAAATGTTGACTCATCTAGATATAAAATTCTCGTAACTAATTTTCATTTTTTTTAAGGATAAATTTAAATTAATTATAGAAAAATTAATAAGTGCTTTAATAAGTCCTTAAATATTTTTTAAGTTGCCATTAATTTTATTTATGTATCTATCGTCTTTATATATTTTATTAGTAACAATTAAATTGGAGAAGAAGGAGCACAGGTTATTTTTTTAGTTTTAGGTAGCTGGAAATTACTTACTAATTTAAAGTTGGCACTTTGGTAATTTTGATTTTTCATTTTTTGATAATTTAAAAAGATTTTTTTATATTTTTTTAAATATTTTTAGCAATGTTTAAAATTTTTTAAATTAATCGATTTAAGGATGATAAATTTATTTATCAGTGTTTGATTTTTTATAATAAAAGTAACAATTATATTGGGGATGAAGGAGCATATAATTTTGGAACAGCATTAAGTAACTTATAGTTACTTATTAATTTAAAATTTCATCTTCGGTAATTTTAATTTTACAATTTTGTTATCTTTCTATCTAAAAAACTTAATTAAATTTTATTTTTGAGATTACTTTAAAACAATTAATTAATTAATTAATAATTTGATTTATTTTGTTTGAATAGAGAAAATAAAATTGGTGATAAAGCAGCAATAAATATTGGACTAGGTTTAAGTAAATGCAGTCAACTTAAGAATCTAGATATTGGAATGGAGTATATATATATCTCTTTTAATATTATTTTTAATTATATTTTTTAAAAGAAATAAATTTAAAAAATTTTAATTTTAATTTGTTTTTTATTTTTATAAATTTATTTATTATTTTTACTAATAAAAGATTAAATTAAATTGGAAATGATGGAGCTTCTGCTATTGGTCGGGCTATTGGTTAATGTAAATTCCTTGCTAATCTCTAGTTTTAGATTTAGTAACATTAATTTTATATTTATTTATTTATTTATCTATCAATAACTTGCTTATAAAAGTTTGAATTATTTTATACATTTTGAATTAATTAAATTCTAGCTAGAATAAAATTTATCAATTAAAATATTTATTTATTTTATTTTTAAAAGTCTAAATTAAATTGGAGATAATGGAGCATCAAATATTGGGTTAGGTTTGAGTAACTGCACTCAACTTACAAATTTGCATTTTAATTTAGAGTAAATTTGTTTCATTTATAACTTAAAAAAAAATTATGTAAAAGCTTTTTATTCAAACTGAATTAAAAAAACCTTAATTTTTATAAAACGTTTGTTTTAAATTTTTAATTAATAGCTAATTAATTAATTAATTTATTTATTTTGTTTGAAAAGGGATAATAAAATCGGTGATTAAGGAGCATCAAATATAGGATTAGGTTTGAGTAACTGCACTCAACTTACGAATTTACAATTTAACATTTGGTAAATTTATTTTATTTACAATTTTTTTAAAAAAATTATGTCAAGGTTTATTTATTTTTAAATCTTAATAAAATAAACTTGAAATTTATAAATGTGTTCAATTTTTAATTAAACATGATTTGTATTTATTTATAAAAGCGGAAATTAAATTGAAGATGATGGAGCTTCTAGTATTGGTACAGCTCTTGGTAGATGCAAATTCCTTACTTATCTCTATTTTGATGTTTCGTAAAATAATTTTATATTTATTTATTTATTTATTGATTGATTGATAACTAAAAAAAATTAGAATTATTTTTTATTTTGATTTAAATATTAAAACAAATTTAAATAATAATAAATATATTTATTTATTTTGTTTAAAAAACAACAATAAAATCAGTAATAAAAAGACATAAGATATTGGATTAAGTTTGAATAACTCTACTCAACTTACAAATTTAAAATTTAATATAAGATAAATAAATAAATTTATTTCATTAATAATTTTTTTAAAAAAATTATGTCATAAATTTTTATTTGAAGTGAATTAATTAAAAAAACAATTAATTTATAAAATGTCTTAAATTTTTAATTAAATGCTATTTTCATTAATGAAAGTAAAAATTAAATTGGGGATGATGGAACTTCTACTATTGGTACAGCTCTTGGTAACTGCAAGTACCTTACTTATCTCAACTTTTCAATTTCGTAAAATAATTTTATTTATTTATTGATAACTAAAAAAAGTTTGAATTATTTTATATATTTTGATTTAAATGTCAAACCAAAGTTAAATAGTTAATAAATTGTTTTATTTGAAAAGTGAAAATAAAATTGGTGATAAAGGAGCATAAGATATTGGATTAGGTTTGAGTAATTGTACTTAACTTACAAATTTAGTATTTAGCATAAGGTAAATTTATTTCGTTTATAACTTTGAAAAAAAAAATAATGTTAAAACAAACTTTTTATTGAACTGAATTAAAAAAACTTTAGATTATAAAATGTATTAAATTTTTAATTAAACATCATTTTCTTTTATAAAAGCTCAAATTATATTATGGATGATGGAGCTTCTATAATTGGTAAAGCACTTGGTAACTGCAAATTCCTTACTAATCTCAATTTTAATATTTCGTAAAAATAATTAATTAATTAATTAATTATATATTTATTTTTTTACTTAAAAAGTCTGAATTATTTTATATATTTTGATTTAAGCGTTAAAATGGTTTAAAGTTTTAATTAAATATGATTTTCATTTATTAAAGTAAGAATTAAATTGGGGATGATGGAGCTTCTACTATTGGTAGAGCACTTTGTAACTGCAAACTCCTTACTTATCTCTATTTTAATATTTCGTAAAATTTATTATAAATTTATTTTTTCATTTCTTAAAAAAGTCTGAATTATTTTATTTATATTTTGTTTAAAAAGGGAAAATAAAATCGGTAATAAAGGAGCCTAAAATATTGGATTAGGTTTGAGTAACTGTACTCAACTTACAAATTTACAATTTGATATAAGGTAAATAAATAAATAAATAAATTTATTATTAACTTTTTTAAAAAATCAAGTCAAAACTTTTTATTTAAATTGAGTCAAAAATTAATTATAAAATGTCTGTTTTAATTTTTTAATTAAATTTAATTTACATTTATAAAAGCGATAATTAAATTGGGGATCATGGAGCTTCTACTATTGGAACAGCACTTTTTAACTGCAAATTCCTTACTAATCTCATTTTTTATATTTCGTAAAATTAATTATTTATTTTTTTATTTCATAAAAAAGTTTGAATTATTTTATTTTTTTATTTTGATTTAAATATCAAAACAAAATAAAATAGTTTGTAAGTTGATTTATATATATTGTTTAAAAAGGGGAAATAAAATTGGTGATTAAGGAGCATCAAATATTGGATTAGGTTTGAGTAACTGTACTCAACTTACAAATTTACAATTTGGGATAAGGTAAATAAATAAATAAATAAATTTATTTCATTAATCATTTTATTATGTCAAACCTTTAGATTTAAACTGAATTAAAAAAACATTAGATAATTTATAAAATGTCTTAAATTTTTAATTAATTGTGATTTTCATTTATTAAAGTAAAAATTAAATTTGGGATGATGGAGCTTCTACTATTGGTACAGCACTTTGTAACTACAAATTCCTTACTAATCTCATTTTTGATATTTCGTAAAACTAATTAATTATATATTTAGGGGGGGTGGTTATATGGTATTCCTTACGTGGAGGGAGATTTTATATTGTAGTTTTAAAGTACTACATAATTAGAGGAGTACTATGTAACCACCCCCCTATATTTATTTACTTTTTCATTACTTAAAAATGTTTGAATTACTTTATTTATATATATATATATTTTGATTTAAATTTCAAAACAAAATAAAATAGTTAATAAATTTATTTATTTATTTATTTTGTTTGTTTGAAAAGGGGAAATAGAATCGGTGATAAAGGAGCATTTGATATTGCATTAGGTTTGAGTAACTGTACTCAACTTACCAATTTAAAATTTGAGATAGGGTAAATAAATTTATTTCATTTATAACTCTATTAAGTCAAAGCTTTATATTCAAACTGAATTCAAAAACACTTTTAATTTATAAAATGTCTGTCTTAAATTTTTAATTAAAAGTAATTTACATTTATAAAAGTGATGATTTAATTAGGGATGATGGAGCTTCTACAATTAGTAGAGCTCTTGGTAACTAACTAACTAACTAACTAACTAACTAACTAACTAACTAACTGCAAATTCCTTACTTATATCAACTTTTCAATTTAGAAAAATAATTTTATTTTTATTTATTTATTTATTAATTAATTAAGAGATAACTAAAAAAAGTTTGAATTATTTTTTTATTTTAATTTAAATATCAAAACAAAATAAAATTTTTAATAAATTGATTTATTTTGTTTGAAAAGGGGAAATAGAATTGGTGATAAAGGGGCATCAAATATTGGATTAGGTTTGAGTAACTGTACTCAACTTACAAATTTACAATTTGGGATAAGGTAAATATATAAATGTATTTCATTAATCATTTTTAAAAAAAATTATGTCAAAGCTTTATATTCAAACTGAGTTAAAAAAATAATTAATTTATAAAATGTCTTAAATTTTTAATTTAATGCATTTTCATTTATTAAAGTAAAAACTTTATTTGGGCTGATGGAGCTTCTACTATTGGTACAGCTCTTGGTAACTGCAAATACCTTACTTATCTCAACTTTTCAATTTAGTAAAATAATTTTATATTTATTCATTGATAACTAAAAAAAGTTTGTTTGTTTGAAAAAGGGAAAATAAAATCTGTTATAAAGGAGCATCAAATTTTCTATTAGGTTTGAGTAACTGTACTCAACTTACAAATTTAGAATTAGATATAAGGTAAATAAATAAATAAATTTATTTCATTTATAACTATTTAAAAGATTATGTAAAGCTTTTTATTTAAACTGAATTAAAAAAACAAACATTAAATTTATAAATGCTTTAATTTTAATTAAAAATTATTTACATTTATTAAAGCAATAATTACAATTTGGATACTTCTTATCTTGGTACAGTAATTGGTAACTTCAAATTCCTTACTAATCTCAAATTGTTTATTCAGTAAAATAATAATTTTATATTTATTCATTCATAACTAAAAAAAGTTTGAATTATTTTATTTATTTTAATTTAAATAGCAAAACAAATTTAAATAGTTAATAAATTTATTTATTTATTTTGTTTGTTTGTTTGAAAAGGAGAAATTTAATTAAGGAAACAGTAGGATAACATATTGGATTAGGTTTGAGTAACTGCACTCAACTTACAAATTTAGAATTAGATATAAGGTAAATAAATTTATTTCATTTACAACTTTTTAAAAAATTATGTAAAGCTTTTTATTTAAACTGAATTAAAAAAACAAACATTAAATTTATAAAAGCTTTAATTTTTAATTAAAAATTATTTACATTTATGAAAGCAATAGTTACTATATGGATAAATCTCATCTTGGTACAGTAATTGGTAACTGCAGATTCCTTACTAATCTCAAGTTGTTTATTTAGTAAAATAATTTTATATTTATTGATTGATAGCTAAATAAAGTTTGAATTATTTAATATATATTTCGATTTATATATTAAAACAAATTTAAATAGTAATAAATTTATTTATTTATTTATTTTGTTTTAAAAGCAGTTAAAAAATCAGCGATAAAGAAGCATAAAATATTGGATTAGGTTTGAGTAACTGTATTCAACTTACAAATTTACAATTAGACTTAGGGTAAATTTATTTCATTTATAATAACTTAAAAAAATTATGTCAAAGCTTTTTATTTAAACTGAATTAATTAAAAAAACAATTAATTTATAAAATGCTGTCTTAAATTTTTAATTAAATGCTATTTTCATTAATTAAAGTAAAAATTAAATTGGGAATGATGGAGCTTCTACTATTGGTACAGCTATTGGCAACTGCAAATTCCTTACTAGTCTTCATTTTGATATTGAGTAATATTGGTTATATATTTATTTTACATTACTTAAAAAAGTTTGAATTATTTAATAAATTTTTATTTAAATATCAAAACAAATTTAAATAGTTCATTAATTAATTTATTTATTTTGTTTGAATAGTCAAAATTATATCAGTTAGGAAGGGGCATAAAATATTGGATTAGGTTTGAGTAAATGTACTCAACTTACATATTTACGTTTTAATATAAGGTAAATAAATAAATAAATTTATTTCATTTATAACTTTTAAAAAAATTATGTCAAAGCTTTTTATTTAAACTGATTTAAAAAAACAAACATTAAATTTATAAAATGCCTTAAATTTTTAATTAAGTAAACATTATTTTCATTTAAAAAAGGGAAAATTAAATTGGGGATGATGGAGCTTCTGCTATTGGTACAGCTCTTGGTAACTGCAAATTCCTTAAGAGTCTCTATTTTGGTATTTCGTAAAATTAGTATTGGTAATATATCTATCTATCTATCTATTTTTCATTACTTAAAAAAGTTTGAATTATTTAATATATTTATATTTTAATATCAAAACAAAATAAAATATTTAATTAATTAATATATTTATTTTGTTTGAAAAGTGAAATTAAAATCAGTAATAAAGGAGCATCTAATATTGGATTAGGTTTGAGTAACTGTACTCAACTTACAAATTTAAAATTTGATATAATGTAAATATATTTATTTCATTTATAACTTTTACAAAAAATTGATGTCAAAGCTATTTATTTAAACTGAATTAATTAAAAAAACATTAAATTTATAAAATGCCTTAAATTTTTAATTAAGTAAACATTATTTTCATTTAAAAAAGGGATAATAAAATTGGGGATGATGGAGCTTCTACTATTGGTACCGCTCTTGGTAACTGCAAATTCCTTACTAATCTCTTATTAAGAATTTCGTAAAATTAATTAATAATATATTTATTTTTTCATTGCATAAAAAAGTTTGAATTATTTATTTTGATTTAAATTTCAAAACAAAATTTAAATAGTTAATTAATTTATTTTATTTGAAAAGGAAAAATTATATCTATTGTGAAGGGGCATCAATTATTGGATTAGGTTTGAGTAACTGTACTCAACTTACAAATTTACAATTTTAGATAAGGTAAATAAATTTATTTCATTTATAACTTTTTAAAAAATTAATATCAAAGCTTTTTATTTAAACTAAATTAAAAAAAAATTAAATTTATAAAATGTTTTAAATTTTTAATTAAATAGTTAATTAACTTATTTATTTATTTATTTATTTATTTATTTATTTTGTTTTAAAAGTAATAATTAAATCAGTGATAAAGGTGCATAGAATATTGGATTAGGTTTGAGTAAATGTACTCAACTCACATTTTTACATTTTAATATAAGGTAAATAAATAAATAAATAAATTTATTTCATTTATAACTTTTAAAAAAATAATGCCAAAGCTTTTTATTTAAACTGGTTTAAAAAATCATTAAATTTATAAAATGCCTTTAATTTTAAATTAAATACGATTTTCATTAATTAAAGTAAAAATTAAATTGGGGATGATGGAGCTTCTGCTATTGGTACAGCTCTTGGTAAATGCAAATTCCTTACTTATCTCTATTTTGATATTTCGTAAAATAATTTTATATTTATTTATTTATTGATAACTAAAAAAGTTTGAATTATTTTATGTAATTTGATTTATATATTAAAACAAATTTAAATAGTAATAAATTTATTTATTTATTTTGTTTGAAAAGTGAAAATAAAATTGGTGATAAAGGAGCACACTATATTGGATTAGGTTTGAGTAACTGTATTAAACTTACAAATTTAGTATTTGATATAAGGTAAATTTATTTCATATTTAACTTTAGAAAAAAATTATGTCAAAACTCTTTATTCTAACTTAATTTAAAAAAACATTAATTTTATAAAATGTCTGTCTGTCTTAAGTTTTTAATTAAATTTAATTTACATTTATAAAAGATCAAATAATATAGGGGATGATGGAGCTTCAACAATTGGTACAGCTCTTGGTAACTGCAAATTCCTTACTAGTCTTTATTTTGATATTTCGTTAAATTGGTAATATTTTTATTTTTTCATTACATATAAAATTTGAATTATTTTAATATCAAAACAAATTTAAATAGTTAATAAATTTATTAATTTTGTTTGAAAAGGTGCAATAAGATGATCGATGATAAAGGAGCATAAAATATTGGATTAGGTTTGAGTAACTGCACTTAACTAATAAATTTAGTTTTTATCTCAAAGTAAATTTCATTTATATATAACTTTTGAAAAAAAATTAAGATAAAATTTTTAAGATACTATTTAAAAATCTTTATTTTATAAGTATTAATAATAAGTTTCTAAAATCCAGAGAAATTATCAACTGTAAAAATATAAAGTTAATGAAACTAAATTTAGAGTAATAA
>NW_002475996.1:65194-73351 GCF_000189635.1 Tetrahymena thermophila SB210
GTATAATGACTATATTTTATTATTTAATTAATTTTTTGGAAAAAGTAATTGATTTAATTTATTTATTTATTTACATTACAACAAATAATTAAAATATTTTATAAAATATGATTTTTTTTGTTGTTGTAAAAAAACAACATAAGATCAAACCGATTTGTTTGTGAATTATTAAAATTTACAGTTTGTTTTTTACTAAATTTGGTGTTTAAATATTATACTGAAATTTATTAGGACCATAATAAAATCAAAAAAAATCAAATTTATCATTTTTAAAAATGTTTCTTTTTTATTTTAATTGAAAAAAAAAATTACTCTCATAAAATGACTATAAAAATTTAATATTTTTCTAATTTCAAGTGCAAAAAAAATTAATTTTACATAAAAATTTATTTGTTATAACCAAATCCATTTTGATTGGTATTGGTGATATTTAATTTATGAGGATTTACGGT
The DNA here is from genome assembly GCF_000189635.1 of Tetrahymena thermophila SB210. Classification (NCBI taxonomy): domain Eukaryota; phylum Ciliophora; class Oligohymenophorea; order Hymenostomatida; family Tetrahymenidae; genus Tetrahymena; species Tetrahymena thermophila. Next base: position 65,647 of record NW_002475996.1, read on the forward strand.
AATTAGTTAGTTACACTACTTTTTTTGTAATTTCTTTTAATTAAAGCAAATTTATAAATTCATATAATTTGTTTGTCCTTCTTATTTACTTATAATTAATTAATTAATTAATTAATTAATTAATTAAATTTTGATAAATTGCTATTCAATATTTTTGAAAAAAAAATAAATGATATAATAGATTAAATAATATAAAAACTTAGAAGAAGTAAAATCTTGTTTTTTTATTATAATACTTTAAATTTATTTTTAATAATATAAAAAGGTTTTAAACTCTTCACTTTAGTCTTATTAGGATCTCCATATAAATTTGAGGTATATTAATTTATAAATATTATTATTATTGTTATTTTCTTTTTACTTAATATTCAGTTTATTAAAAATATTATTTTTCTAATAGAAATTATCAACTATGTTCAAACATTTTATTTATAAAAATGATTTTTTTAGTCATTTTATATCATTTTAAAAATTTTAAATTGATTATTTATATTTTCCTTCAAACACTTTTATTTGATAAAAGCAGTTTATTTATTTTGGATATTTCTATTTTTTAAAATGAATTTAAGACAATTAAACTCTTTTAATTTGTTTATTAGATTTTTATTAGATTTATTAATCTTTTTCTTTTTTATTATACTTTCATTTTTATTTCTTTTATCTTTCATAATTTTTCTCATTTTTTATTTTCGCTTTTATTATTTGTTAATTCATTTATTTCTTATAATTTCATATTTTTACATCATTTTTCCTTCTAATGAACTTATTATTTATATATTTTTTCTTTATATATATAAAGATACTAAGAACTTGGTGATTAAGGTACTTCAAGTTTAGGTTCTGCTTTAGCAAATTGCACTAATCTCTCAAATTTGATACTTGAACTTCAGTAAAAACAGTTTATTTGTTTTTTTTGGATTTTTCTATTTATAAAAATGAATTTAAAACAATTTAAACTATTTTAATTTATTTATTTTCTTTTTATTAGATTTATTATTTTCTTTCTTTTTTATTATAGTTGTGTTTATATTTCTTCTATCTTTCATAATTTCACTCATTTTTTTATTTTAAGCTTTTACTTTTATTGTTTATTTGTTAATTAATTTCTTATAATTTCATTTTTTCTTCATTTTTTCCTACTAAATATCTTATTATTTATATATTTTTTCTTCAATATTTAAAAAGCGGAAATGAAATTGGTGATTAAGGTACTTCAGACTTATGTTCTGCTTTATCAAATTGCATTAATCTCTCAAATTTGACACTTGATCTTGGGTAAAAACAGTTTAATTGTTTTGCTTTGGATTGTTATATTTGTATTTACCAAAATTAATTTAAAAATATTAAATTCTTTTAATTTGTTTATGAGATTCAATTAGATTTATTAATCTTTTTCTTTTTATTAAACTTTTATTTTCTTAATTTCACTCATTTTTTTATTTTAAAATTTACTTTTATTATTTTTTAATTAATTCTTATAATTTCATATTTCTTCTTCATTCCTTCTAAATAACTTATTTTTGATAATATTCTATTAAATATTTAAAAAGTGATAATGAAATTAGTGATTAAGGTACTTTACTCTTAGGTTCAGCTTTAATAAATTGCACTAAGCTATCTAATTTGAATCTAAATCTTAGGTAAAAACAAACAATTTATTTTATTTGGATTGTGAAATATCTATTTGAATTTAAAACAATTAAACTCTTTTAATTTATTTATGTTTGTTTTTTTTATTATATTTGTATTCTTATTTCTTCTATCTTTCTTAATTTCGCTCATTTTCAAAATTGCTTTTAATATTTATTAATTAATTTCTTATAATTTCATATTTTTTCTTCATTTTTTCTTTCTAAATATCTTATTATTAATATATTTTTTCTTTAATATTTAAAAAGTTACAATAAAATTAGTGAATAAGGTACTTCAGGCTTAGGTTCTGCTTTAGCAAGTTGCACTAATCTCTTAAATTTGGCACTTTATCTTCAGTAAAAACAATTTATTTGTTTTATTTTGGATTGTGAGATTTCTATTTATAAAAATGAATATAAAGCAATTAAACTCTTTTAATTTGTTTATTAGCTTTTTATTAGATTTATTGATCTTTTCTTTTTTATTGTTTTTATTGTAGGCGTTTTATTTTTTCTTCAATCTTTCATAATTTCACTTATTTTTTTATTTTCAATATTTGCTTTTATTATTTATTAATTAATTCATTTCTTTAAATTTTATCAGTTTTTCCTTCTAAATAACTTATTAATTATATTTTTTTCTTAAATACTTAAACAGTGGAAATAAATTTGGTGATTAAGGTACTTTAGGCTTAGGTTCTGCTTTAGCTAATTGCACTAATCTCTAAAGTTTGACACTTGATCTTCAGTAAAAACAATTTGTTTGTTTGTTTTAGATTGTGATTTTTCTATTTATAAAAATTAATTTAAAACAAAAAAATTCTTTTAATTTGTTTATTAGCTTGATTTTAGATTTACTAATGTTTTTCTTTTTTATTCTTCTAGCTTTCATAATTTCATTTATTTTTTTATTTTGAACATTTACTTTTATTATTTGTTAATGATTTCTTATAATTTCATTTTTTTTTCTTCAGTTTTTCCTTCTAAATAACTTATTAATTTTATATTTTTTCTTTAATATTTAAAAAGTGATAATTAAATTGGTGATTAAGGTATTTTAGGCTTAGGATCTGTTTTTGAAAATTACACTAATCTCTCAAATTTGGCATTGTATCTTAGGTAAAAGCAGTTTATTTGTTTGGATTTTTATATTTTTATTTATAAAAATAAATTTAAAACAATTAAACGTTTAATTAGATTTATTTATTTTTTTCTTTTTAATATTTTACTTTTGTTTTTCTTCTTCTATTTTTTATTTTTTAACTCATTATTTAATTTTTAACATTTGCTTTTATTATTTAAATTCACTTTTTGTAATTACATATTTTTTCTTAGTTTTTTCTTTCTAAATAACTTATTAATTATTTTTTTTTTTCAATATTTAAAAAGTGAAAATTAAATTGGTGATTAATGTACTTTAAGCTTAGGTTCTGGTTTGGCAAATTGCACTAATCTCTCAAATTTGACACTTGATCTTAGGTAAAAATAGTTTGTTTGTTTTGATTATGATATTTCTATTTATAAATATGAATTTAAAACTTTAAAAACTATTTTAATTTGTTTATTAGCTTTTTATTAGATTTATTAATATTTTTCTTTTTTATTTTGCTGCTGTTTATTTTTCTTGTATCTTTCATAATTTCACTCATTTTTTATTTTCAACATTTATTTTATTATTTATTAATTCATTTCTTATTTTTTGTTCATTATTTCCTTCTAAATAACTTATTAATTATATATTTTATCTTCAATATTTAAAAAGTCAAAATAATATTGGTGATTAAGGTACTTCAGGCTTAGGTTCTGCCTTAGCAAAGTGTAATAATCTCTCATATTTGAAACTTTAGCTTGGGTAAAAACGATTGTGATATTTCTATAAAAAAAATGAATTTTTAACAATTAAATTTATTTAATTTGTTTATTAGCTTTTTATTAGATTTATTTATCTTTTTCCTTTTTAATGTATATACTTATGTTTGTTTTTTATACTTCTATCTTTCATAATTTTACTATTTTTTTATTTTCAGTATTTACTTTTATTATTTATTTATTAATTGATTTTTTTAAATTTTTTCTCATTTTTTTTTCTAAATAACTTATTAATTAAATATTTTTTCTTCAAAATTTATAAAGTTACAATAATATTGGTGAAAATGGAGCATCAGACTTAGTTTCTGCTTTAGCAAATTGCACTAATCTCTCAAATTTGTTACTTCTTCTTAGGTAAATAGTTTATTTGTTTTGGTTTGTGATATTTCTATTTATAAAAGTGAATTTAAAACAATTAAACTCTTTTAATTTGTTTGTTTATTAGCTTTTTTTTAGATTTATTATTCTTTTTCTTATTTATTTTACTTTATTTTTTTATCTTTCATTTTTTCACTAATTTTTTTTGCTTTTACTATTTGTTAATTAATTTCTGATAATTTTTGTTCATTTTTTCCTTCTAAATAACTTATTAATTATATATTTTTTGTTCAATATTTAAAAAGTTATAATTAAATCGGTGCAAGTGGAGCATCAGGCTTAGGTTCTGCTTTAGTAAATTGCGCAAATCTCTCATATTTGAAACTTTATCTTGAGTAAAAACAGTTTATTTATTTTGGATTGTGATAATTCTATTAATAAATATAAAGCAATTAAACTCTTTAAATTCGTTTATTAGCTTTTTATTAGAGTTATTTATCTTTTTCTTTTTTATTGTATTTTGATTTATTTTTCTTCTATCTTTGATTATTTTCAACATTTGCATATATTATTTATTAATTCATTTCTAATAATTTAATTTTTTTTCTTAGTTTTTTCCTTCTAAATAGCTTATTAAATTTATATTTTTTCTTAAATATTTAAAAAGTGGAAATTAAATTGGTGATTAAGGTACTTCAAACTTAGGTTCTGCTTTAGCAAATTGTGCTAAACTTTCAAAATTGAGACTTTATCTTGGGTAAAAATAGTTTATTTTTTTGGATTGTGATATTTTTATTTATAAAAATCTACTTAAAACAATTAAACTATTTTTATTTTTCTTTTATCTTTCATAATTATATCTCATTTTTTTATTTTCAACATTTGCTTTTATTATTTATCAATTTTTTTCTTAGAATTTCATATTTTACTTCATTTTTTCCTTCTAAATAACTTATTAATTATATATTTTTTCTTCAATATTTAAAAAGTTACACTGAAATGAGTGCAAATGGTGCATCAGGCTTAGGTTCTGCTTTAGCAAACTGCAATAATCTCTTAACTTTGAAACTTTATCTTGGGTAAAAGATATTGTGATATTTCTATAAAAAAAGGAATTTAAAACAATTAAACTTTTTTAAATTATTTATTTATTTATTAGCTTTTTATTAGAATTAATTATTTTTTTATTACTTTTTTAATGCTATTTTATTCAATTTTAAATATAATTTTTAATTAAACAATTTCAGTATTTTATTTTAATTTAACAAAATATAAAAATAGAAACGAAATCAATGCATAATAAGGATTGAAATTAAAAAGCAAATGTTTTAAATCAAAAAGATTAATTGACTTTAAAATGTATTTCTGGTGATAGCTTAGTGAAGAAAAAGGATGAATAAATATTAAATATTTGACTAATATTAAATAATATGTTTGTTTTCTTATATAATATTTTGTAAGATGAAAATTTAACCAAACATATAAATAGATGATTTACTATTATTTTTATTTAAGTGAATATTTTGTTAAGTTAGTAGATAGCTTATTAAATAAATGAGAGCTCACAAATTAAATTTATTTAAATAAATAAATAAATAAATAAATGAATATCTCTAAAACTAGCCCTCTGTTTTAACCATCAAAACTTTTAATCTTAAATATTTTAGAGCAGTGGATCAAACAAAAAATGTTACAGTTTAAGAAGATATTATATTTGTATAAATAAAAAATCTAAATATTTGTTGTTATTATAACTATGCATAAAAACTATATCTGAAGGATTTAGAAAAGATAAAATATTTTGAGAATACGAACTTATTTATTTAGAATGAATAAATTTATTTGAAGAGCAAAAAATATTATTTTTCTAATAGAAATAATCACTAATATTCATAAATTTATTAACAAAAAATATTTTTTTGTAATTCTATCCACTTTAAATTTTTTTAATTCATTTATTATTTTTTATATTTTATCCTACTACCACTTTTATTTGATAAATATAGTTTATTTATTTGGATTTTGATATTTCTATTTATAAAAATGAATTTAAATTAATTAAACTCTTCAAAATTTCATTTCTAGGATTACTTAAATTTAGATCGTTTTTGTAACATTTAAATACAATATTTAAAAAGTAAAAGTAAAATTGGGGCAAGTGGTGCATCGAATTTAGGTTCTGCTTTAGCAAATTGCATTAATCTCTCAAGTTTGACACTTGATCTTCGGTAAAAACAGTTTATTTGTTTTGGATTAAGATATTTCCATTTATTTAAATGAATTTAAAATTATAAACCCTTTTAATTTTTTTAATTTGTTTATTAGGTTTTTATTGGATTTATTAATTTTTCTTTTTTATTATACTGTGCTTGTATTTCTTCTTTCTTTCTAAATAACTTATTAATAAAATATTCTTTCTTTAATATTTAAAAAGTAAAAATAAAATTGGTGATTAAGGTACTTCAGGCTTAGGTTCTGCTTTAGCAAATTGCATTAATCTTTCAAATTTGATACTTTATCTTAGGTAAAAACAGTTTTTTATTTTGGGTTTTGATATTTATATTTATAAAAATTAATTTAAAACAATTTTTGCCTTTTAATTAATTAATTTATTTATTTATTAGCTTTTTATTAGATTTATTAATATTTTTCTTTCTTATTGTACTCGTGTTTTTATTTCTTCTATCTTCCTAAATAACTTATTAATTATATATTTTTTGTTCAATATTTAAAAGTACTAATTAAATTGGTGATTAAGGTACTTTAAGCTTAGGTTCTGCTTTGGCAAATTGCACTAATCTCTCAAATTTGAAACTTGATCTTCGGTAAAAACAGTTTATTTATTTTTGGATTATGATATTTCTATTTATAATAATGAATTTTAAAACAATTAAACTCTTTTAATTTATTAAAAAAGATTTTAATTGGATTTATTAATCTTTTTCTTTCTTTTTATTGTACTTGTGTTTGTATTTCTTCTATCTCTTTAAATGACTTATTAATTATATTTTTTTATCAATATTTAAAAGTTCTAATTAAATTGGTGATTAAGGTATTACAGGTTTATGTTATGCTTTAGCAAATTTCACTAATCTCTCAAGTTTGACACTTGATCTCAGGTAAAAGCAGTTTATTTGTTTTGGATTGTGACATTTCTATTTTAAAAATGAATTTAAACAATTAAACTCTTTTAATTTGTTTATTATAGAGGGGTAGGGGTATTCGTATGCCACCTTTTTATTTTTAGAAAATTATGAAAATTGTTAATTAATGATCTTTCATCCAAATATCTTTTGACAAATTTAGTGACCCACTGGTGACTACACTCAAGCTTTTCTGCTATATCTCTTCTGAATTTATTTCAGATTAGACTACTTATCATAGCAACCCATCATTCGAATTCCTGATTCATTAGAAAATCTTTATAATTTGGTTCTACTTCAATTTACTTTCTAAGTAAAATATTCTAATTGATTTAATTAATCTGATGTAAATTATCAAGATCTCAATAGTTTATATTAAATGTATTTATATTTGTGCAACCCATCAAAAAATATATAAGTAATAGTTCAATTTTCTAAGAAAATAATAATACATATAAAAATAAAGATGTGGCATACATAACAATCGCTAGATCCCCTTATAGTTTTAAATTAAATTTAATAATCTTATTTTTTCATTGATTGAACTTGTGTTATAATATTCTTCTATCTTTCTAAACAACATATTAATTATATACTTTTTCTTCTATATTTAAAAGTAACAATTAATTGGGTGATTAAGTTACTTCAGGCTTAGGAAATGTTTTAGCAAAATGCACTAATCTATCAAATTTAACACTTCATCTTAGGTAAAAACAGCTTATTTGTTTTGAATTGTGATATTTC
>NW_002475996.1:73451-78956 GCF_000189635.1 Tetrahymena thermophila SB210
TATTCATAAATTCAAATCATTTTTTATTTTTAACATTGTTTTAAATTATTTCTTATTTTTTTCTTTATTTTTTCCTTTTAAAAAACTTATTAATAATATATTTTTTCTTGTATATTTAAAAAGTGGAAATATTGGCAATTAAGATATTTCAGGCTTAGGAATTGCTTTAACAAATTGCACTAATCTCTCAAATTTGACACTTTATCTTTGGTAAAAACAGTTTATTTATTTTGGATTATGATATTTTTATTTATAAAAATGAATATAAAACAATTAAACTCTTTTAATTTGTTTATAAGCTTTAAATTAGATTTTTTAATCTTTTTTATAAATGTACTTTTTTTTATTTCTTCTATATTTCATAATTTCACTCATTTTTTATTTTTAACATTTGCTTTTATTATTTGTTTAAATTATTTCTTATTTTTTTCTTTATTTTTTCCTTTTAAAAAACTTATTAATAATATATTTTTTCTTGTATATTTAAAAAGTGGAAATTAAATTGGTGATTAAGATATTTCAGGCTTAGGAATTGCTTTAACAAATTGCACTAATCTCTCAAATTTGACACTTTATCTTTGGTAAAAACAGTTTATTTATTTTGGATTATGATATTTTTATTTATAAAAATGAATTTAAAACAATTAAACTCTTTTTATTTGTTTATTAACTTTAAATTAGATTTATTAATCTTTTCTTTTTTATAGTTTTTGTATTTGTATTTTTTTTTTATTTCATAATTTTTATCATTTTTATTTACAATATTTGCTTTTATTATTTGTTAATTAATTTCTGATAATTTCATATTTTTTCTTCTTTTTTTCCTTCTAAATAGTTTATTAATTATATATTTTTTTCTTGAATATTTAAAAAGTGCAAATGAAATTGGTGATTAAGGTACTTTAGGCTTAGGAACTGCTTTAGCAAATCGCACTAATCTCTTAAATTTGACACTAGATCTTAGGTAAAATAATTTATTTGTTTTGTTAGGATTGTGATATTTATATTTATAAAAATGAATTTAAAGCAATTAAACTTTTTTAATTTGTTTATTAGCTTTTAATTAGATTTATTAATCATATTTTTTTTTTATTGTATTTGTGGTTTTTATTTCTTCTATATTCCTAAATAATTTATAAATAAAATATTTTTTCTTGAATATTTAAAAAGTGGAAATTTAATTGGTAATTAAGGTACTTCAGGCTTAGGTTCTTCTTTAGCAAATTGCATAAATCTTACAAATTTGATACTTTATCTTAAGTAAAAACAGTTTTTTATTTTGGATTGTGATATTTATATTTATAAAAATTAATTTAAAACAATTTAAGCCTTTTAATTTATTTATTAACATTTAATTAGATTTATTTATCTTTTTTTTATGATTCTACTTGTGTTTTTATTTCTTCTATACTTCATAATTTCACTCATTTTTTATTTTCAATATTTGCTTATATTACTTATTAACTCATTTCTTATAATTTCATATTTTTTTTTCATTTTTCCTTCTAAATAACATAATAATTATTTTTATTTCTTGAATATTTAATAGTTAAAATTAAATTGGTGATTAAGGTACTTCAGGTTTAGGAACTGCTTTAGAAAACTGCACTAATCTCTCAAATTTGTCGCTTGAACTTAGGTAAAAACAGTTTATTTGTTTTGGATTATGACATTTCTATTTATAAAATGAATTTAAAGTAATTAAACTCTTTTGATTTGATTATTAGCTTTTTATTAAATTTATTAATCTTTTTCTTTTTTATTGTAATTGTATTTTTTCTATCTTTTTAATTAATTTATGAATTATATTTTTTTTCTTTAATATTTAAAAAGTTACAATTAAATTGGCGATTAAGGTACTTTAGACTTAAGTTCTGCTTTATCGAATTGCACTAATCTCTAAAATTTGACACTTAATCTTAGGTAAAAACAGCTTATTTGTTTTGGATTGTGACTGTTTTATTTATAAAAATGAATTTAAAGCAATTAAACTCATTTTGTTTGTTAATAATTTTTAATTAGATTTATTTATTAATCTTTTTCTTTTTTATTATAATTGTGTTTGTATTTTTTCTATCTTTCTATATAGCTTATTAATAATATATTTTTTTCTTAAATATTTAAAAAGTGGAAATTAAATTGGAGATTAAGGTACTTTAGGCTTAAGTTCTGCTTTATCAAATTGCACTAATCTCTAAAATTTGACACTTGATCTTAGGTAAAGCAGCTTATTTGTTTTGGATTGTGAATTTCTATTTAAAAAAATTAAACTCTTTTAATTTGTTTATTAGCTTTAAATTAGATTTATTTATTAATCTTTTTTTAGTATTTTTTATTTTTATTTCTTCTATATTTCATAATTTCACTATATTTTTTTTTCCGGCATTTGTTTTATTTTTTGTAAATTCGTTTCTTATAATTTCATATTTTTTCTTCATTTTTTCCTTATAAATAACTATTAATCATATATATTTTATTGGATATTTATAAAGCAGAAATTAAATTGGTGATTAAAGTACTTCAGGCTTAGGTTCCGCTTTAACAAATTTCACTAATCTCTCAAATTTGACACTTGATCTTGGGTAAAAACAGTTTATTTGTTTTTGATTGCGACATTTCTATTTATAAAAATGAATTTAAAACAATTAAACTTTATTAGTTTTAAATTAGATTTATTAATCTTTTTTTAATTGTTGCTGTGTTTGTATTTCTTCTATCTTTTTAAATAACTTATTAATTATATATTTTTTCTTTAATATTTAAAAAGGCTTAATTAAATTGGTGATTAAGGCATTTCAGCCTTAGGTTCTGATTTATCAAATTGCACTAATCTCTCAAATTTGAAGCTTTTTCTTAGGTAAAAAAAGATTATTTGTTTTTGATTGTGATATTTCTATTTATAAATGAATTTAAAACAATTAAGCTCTTTTAATTTGTTTATTAGTTTTATTAGATTTATTAATCTTTTTCTTTTATATTTGTATTTCTTCTATCATTCTAATAACTTATTTATTATATATTTTTTCTTGAAATATAAAAAGTGCAAATTAAATTGGTGATTAAGGTACTTCAGGCTTAGGCTCTGCTTTAGCAAAATGCACTAATATCTTAAATTTAACACTTGATATTCGGTAAAAGCATTTTATTTGTTTTGGATTGCGATAATACTATTTATAAAAATGAATTTAAAACAATTAAACTCTTTTAATTTGTTTATTAGTTTTAAGAAGATTTATTAATATTTTTCTTTTTTATTGTACTTGAATTTTGTATTTCTTCTATCTTTCTAAAAAACTAATAAATTTATTATTTTTTCTTGAAATATAAAAAGTCAAAATTAAGTTGGTGATTAAGGTACTTCAGGTTTAGGAACTGCTTTTGCAAATTACACTAATCTCTCAAATTTGATGCTTGATCTTAGGTAAAAACAATTTATTTGTTTTTCAATTGCGATATTTCTAATTATAAAAATGAATTTAAAAAAATTAAACTTTTTAAAACTGTTTATTAGCTTTTAATTAAATTTTTTAATCTTTTTTTTATAATTGTACTTGTGTTTTTATTTATTTTATTATTCATAATTTCACTCTTCTTTATATTTTCAACATTTGCTTTTAAAATTAGTTAATTCCTTTCTTATAATTTCATATTTTTTCTTCTTTTTTTCATTCTAAATAACTTTTTAACAAAAAATATTTTCTTGAATATTAAAAAGTGGAAATTAAATTGGTTATTAGGGTATTTCAGACTTAGGTTCTGCTTTAGTAAATTGCACTAATCTCTCAAATTTGACACTTTATCTCGGGTAAAAACATAGCAGTTTATTTTTTTTTGGATAGTGATATTCTATTTATAAAAATGAATTTAAAACAATTAAACTCTTTTAATTTGTTTAATGATTTTTATTAGATTTAATTATCTTTTTCTTTTTTATTTTGCTATTGCTTATTTTATTTAATTTTAAATATAATTTTTAATTAAAAAATTTTATTCTATTTAATTTTTTTAAGTATATTATTTAAATTTAATATAATTTAATAATAGAAACTAAATCAACGAATAATAATAATAATTGAAGCTAAAAAACAAATATCTGAAATCAAAAAGATTTGTTGTCTTTAAAATATATTGCTGGTGATAAACAAGTAATGAAAAAGGATGAATAAATATTAAATATTTGATTAGTATAAAATAATATGTTTTCTTTTATATTATTATGTAATATGATAATTTAACCAAAAATATAAATTGATAGATTTATTTTTATATTTATATTTATCAATATCATATTTATTTTGGTAAGTTAGTCGTAACTTATTAAATATATGAGAGTTGATAAATTAAATTTATACTCATACCCCGCTGATTTTTTGCAAGTTCAATTTAAAAATTTTGTTGTAAAATAATTATTTATTTTTGAAATTATAATAAATTAAATTAATAATTAATTATAATTCTATTATAAAATATATATAATTTAGATTTTTTAATAAATAAATAAAAAATATATTTCATAATAAGTCATGAAATTTTTGTATGGCATCTTGCTATAATTAGAGATGTTATAAATATTCCAAAATTAGAGAGCTAAAACAGAAAAATCTACTTATAAACATTGTTTTTATAATATTTAAGAACTTTAACTACAAGGTTTTTTTCAAATATGACTAAATAAATAACTAGCCATCTCTAATTCCTACTATATTTTAAAGTATATATTTTAAATACAAATATTAAGTTTAAATAGTGAATGTTAAATTAATTTGATGCGATATCTCTTCATAGAACCAAACATATAAATTAATATTTGATAATTAATTATTATATTTATTTGTTCTTTTTATCCATTAATAATTAATTAATTAATTAAATTTCATAAATTGCTATTCAATATTTTTGAAAGAAAAATAAATGATGTAATAGATTAAAAAGTATTTTAATCTGGAAGAAGTAATTATTAATTTTTTTATTAATATCCTTTAAATTTATATAAATTAATAAAAAAAGTTTTTAAGCTCTTCACTTTTATCTCATTAGGTTCTCCATATTGATCTGAAGTATATTTAATTAAAAAATATTATTTTTATTATTATTAATATTTTTTGTATATTTAATTATCAATTTATTTAAATAAACAATTTTTATAAACAAAATTATCATCATTACTTATTGATTTTTGTTAAAACTAAAATTTTTTAGCTATTTTAACTTAATTTTCATTTCAATTTTTAATTAATTATTATTCATTTTTTATCATTTGATATTTTTTCTTCATTTTATGCTATTAAAACTTACACTTAATAAAAGCTATTTATTTGTTTTACATTGTAATATTTTTAATTATAAAAGTTAATTTAAAACATTATAGTTCTTTTAATTTATTTGATTTGTTTTCTTTATTCTTTTTAATATGATTTCTTAATTTTTCATTCTTTGTTAATTTTATTAATTATTAATTAATCTTATCATATTTTTTCTTCATTTATTCCTCCAAAATTAACTAGA
>NW_002475995.1:0-1161 GCF_000189635.1 Tetrahymena thermophila SB210
TTTGTGATGTGTAAGGGTAGCTAAATTAATCAATAAATAAATATCTTTGTTATAAGACTTTTGATTTATTATTAAATATTTTTGTTGGGGGATTTATTTTAATTAATAAATTTTGCTCATAGATTTTTCAAAAACTAATTAACTCTTTTGATTATTTCTAACTAGATAAAAGATATACACTAAAGGGTAGGAAAGTAATAAAATGAGAAAAACTATGAAATCTCTTTTTTACATAACAATTTATTTTATTAAAAATTATACTTTTAGCATTAAATGCACTCATTTAAATAATAATATATTTATATTTTTATAGAAGAATAATTTTATTAGATTTAAATGTTTTGTATTTTAAAGCAAGAAAAATATGCATTTTATCTAATTATCAGTTGTAAATCTCCATAGTTATTTTTTCACACATTAAAATCTGTCTCATAGCCTAAAAGAATATGGTGGAGAAGGAGGAAGGTTGTTATGTAATAATGAGGATTTACTGTATATTATTGTTTTAAAATAAGGATAATTATATTATAAGGCTTATAATTTAATAATAAAAAAGTCAATATAAAAGGGCACATATTACAAATATAATGCTTTTATAATTATTATGCATAAGAAGAACGAGTATAAAATCTTAATAAAAAATTCAAAAAATAAATTTTACCTCTTATTATTATTGAATGTGAAATAAATTATTAAATTAAGAAGAAATTAAGAAAGAGTTATTTTTTCATTAGTTTTTATATAATTGAAGGGAAATTGCTAAAACTTATTTACAATTTTTTAAAAAGATAATAAATTAATTATATAAAAAGTTATATTAATACTAGAAAAATTCAAAAATATATTTTTTATTAAGTTTTGTTTAAGATTTATTACAAAACTTTTTACTTTCTTTATTTTAAATTAATCAATTAAATAATTTAAATTATAATAAATTATTTAACAAATGAAATTTAAAACTTCTTTGAAATTAAAAAATGTATTTAAAATTGATACTTTTTGAAAAAAATGTTTTCTTTTTTCAAACAATATTTATTTTTATATTAAAAAATTATAAAACTATTAATTTTTGAATTAATTTTTTATTAAATGTACTATTACATATAGATACAAAATTAAAATTTAAAGAACATTTTTTTTAGAGTATTTTACCAAAGGAAA
>NW_002475995.1:1261-12455 GCF_000189635.1 Tetrahymena thermophila SB210
TGAGAATATTATTTTCTATTTCTATATTATATTTATAAAATTTAATTAATGAAATAAATAGTCTAGAATTTTAAAATTGAATAAATTAGAGGTAAAATTTAGATGTTAATTGCTTTATGAGTTTTTAAAAAAATACTATTAATAAACTATTTTTTTTAAAGTGATTATTATTTAATTAAATTATCCTACTATGTAAATAAATACTTCCAATTTCTCTTATATTTAATTAATAAATTTAAAAAATATTTATAAATACATTTTTTCACTATATTACCATTTAATATTTTAAATTTACTAACTTTTATTTTAAATTTTTTATCTTTTTTAAATTAATTTGTTAAAAATAAATTTAATAAAATTATATATTTATAAGTTAATATATTTATTTATTTTTTCGAGTCCACCATATTACTTGAAATAAAAATTAATTTCTATTGATTAAAATATTTTAACAATCAAATTTAAATTTGTATATGACTGAGTATATACTTAAATTTTTAAATATATTTAATTGAATCTGTTTATAAAATATATAGGAATAATTTTTTTATTTGGAAGATGCAAACACTATAAATAAAAGTTTTTAAATTAAAATTAGTATTTTAAACATTTCTATACTTCTTTTTCTATTAATATTAAAGTATCTTTGCCTTTAATTATCATATAAAACAAAATTCTTTATTAATCAATTAATATTTTATTAAAATTAAAATAAGTAAATAAATTATATTAAATTGGGCGATAAAAATGAATAAATTACTTAATAAAAATTTTGAAAGTAAGGGAATCAATCAAATATAATAGCAAACCTAATGAAAAAGGGATAAAGTTTATATTAAAAATAATGAATTGCTAAAATATTTTTTAAAAATTCTTCTTATGAAAATATTTAAAACTTAGAGATAAGTTAGCTTGTTCTAAATTATTTTCTTTACATCTTAAAAAAGAAATAATTCTTTTATTTGATTAATATAGACACTTATTTTAAGAATTCATAATATTTATATTAATTTATGGTGGAAAAAATATTAATATTTTTATTTATTATTTATTGATTTTATATCTTTTTAAGATATCCTATTTTTTATAATGTGATCGAATAAATTTTTTATTATAATTAAAGTAGACATTATTTTAAGAATTTATTGTATACATACTTTAATTCTTCTAATTTAAAAGAGAGCTCAAATTTAGGACTCGAAAATGGCAAAATAAGTGGAATTTCTTTTTTCCCATCCTTAATTTACCTATCCTTTATTAATAAATGATACTTTAGAGTATATTGTGTCAGGTTGCAAATTAAGATTTGAACTATTTTTTATTTATTTCTATTATTTGAACATTCAAATTTTTTTAATTTCTTTAAAAAAATAAAATATAATGTAAATGGGTTAATTAAAAATATGAAAAGAAACTAACTAAAATGATTATATTTTACTTACTTTCAAATATGTGTGAGGATTATCATAAATAATAGTTTTATCATTAATAAAATTAAAAATTAAGCTTCTATTTCTGTTAAAAGATGTTATTTTTTTCTAGCTTTGAGAATATAAAACTTTACTTAATTACTAATATCATCATAAAATATATTACAATTTTGTTAATATAGACACTTATTTTAAGAATTTATTGTATTTTTGTGGGTGACAAATTCAGATTATCACTTATTACTTATTAATTTCTTTTATTTTGGCTTTAAATATCAAAACATTTGCTTAATAAATGAAATTAAAAAAATAAATCTAATTTTTAATTTAATTAAAAAATAAATCAACAAAATTAAATAAAATGATGTAAATGAATGCATAACTAACTGAGTAATAAAAGTAAGAATTACGCTTCTATCAAAAATTAATGCATTATTTAAATGTTTAAGAAGACATATTCTTTACAGATCAAAACATACTAAATTTTGAGATAAAACGATAAGGAAAATTAACTTTTACCTAATCGATTAAATCAACAGATGATCCTACAAATTTAATTCTTCACTTTTTTTAAAAGAAGAAGAATTACATTTTTATATAAAATGAAAACAATAATAAGCTATAAATTAAGCAAATTGATTAAATTATTAATGACAATAGATTATTTAGTGCTATGTACTGTCTTTATCTTTTCTAAAATCCTACATACCATGTTTTCCTTTCAGTGTACTTAAAAGTATGCAATCATTACATGAGGGTTCTAAAATTAAATAAAATTGTAGGAGATCCTAAAAATATTAAATGGAGAGAATATAAGACAAACTGGGGTTAAGCAACTTTATATTAAAAGTGCTTTTAATATTGTCCAGCTAATTGTGAATAATATTGCAACTAGTGTGTTTATTTTTTCTAAGAATCTCAATTAAATAACACTTTTTTGCCTAAAAATATTCATTAAAACTCTCAATACATATTTAATGATATTTAATATTGGTTTGCTCAGTAATTTGATTGCTTATTTGAGCCTATAAAATTTTTACAGAAATACTAAATACCCATTGATACAAAGGATTTCTTAAATGAATACTATTGTGGTAATCCGTGCAGAGCAGTTTTTAGTACTACTAGAGATATAAATCCATTTAAATTTATTTCAATTTAAATACAGCTTCAAAATAATTAAAAAATAAAGAATTTAAAATCTTTTCAAGAATTATACAAATAAGATGTAAGTTGCATTTAAACACTAAGTATAAATTTTGCTTAGAAAGATATGCCTAAAGATGAAAGACATAGACTAAAGTTTTATGAGTTTATTTTATCATTGTAAAATTTAAATACTCTAAAATTAAGTTTAGATCATCTACAATAATATTCAAATGCTGATAAAAAGAGTTAAGAAGATGTATAGAATTTTATTTTATTCATTAAATAATTAAAAGTAGAAAATCTCTCAATAGATGTAAACTATCTTAATTCCTAACAAATTATAAACAAAATTTTTGATTGCATTGGAAATTATTAATAATAATTAAAGTGTCTAAAGATATCATATGGTGATTAAAATAGAAATTTAATATCAAATTCTAATATTTTCCAAAATATTTACAAGTTGTAAATGATATAAGCTCTTTATTTAAAAAACTTTTATTTATATAAGAGTCAAGCTGACACAAAATTGTAAATTTAAATCATAAAAAAATGTAAGAGATTGTAAAATTTAAATATTTCTTGAAGTAATTTATCTAAAATGAATTATATTATAGTTTTTGTCATCAAATTTTAATTACATTATAATATTTCTTTAAAAATATCATAAATTTTTGGTACTGTGTTGTCTGCACACTTTAATATAACAATATTTTTTATTATTAGTAAAGAAAAATTATTTTTAATATCAAAAAGCTATTTTATTTTTTTTCTTTTATTTCATTTTATTTATACAAGTCTAAAAGTTAAACCTTTTGATAAAGATTTGTTTTTTAGGAAGATTTTTAAATTAGGAGAATTTGTAAAAATAAAAAAAATATTTTTTAATAATATTTATTTATAATTATATGATTTACTAATCAATTACTAAATAAATTTTAATTTGAGTAATAATTTTAAAATATATTCTGAATATTAGAAATTTTAGATTAATTATTTGAATCAAATATTTAGAGAATATTTTATAAAAATCATTAATAATAAAAATATAAATAATGAAGAAAAATAATTTTATTTGATTATAAAATAATTATTTAGCTTTTTTTATTTATTTACATATAATAATTAATTAAAAATTCAATACTCATTTATATTTAATATGGTTGCTATTTTTAATTTAAAATAATTAAACTCAAATTTTAAGTAATTTTACTATTGAATGTTTTTATTATTTTAAAATAAAATTAAATAAAATAGTATTATCAAAAAATTTTATGCACCCAATTTATATAAATAAATTTAGTTCGAGGAAGATCATAAGTATAGATAGAAAAATCTGAATTATTTTTTTTTTACTAATAGATAAGTAAAAAAATAGCTTCTAATTTAAATTTCAGTCAATTTGAAGATTAACATTGATAATAAAATTATTATTCTAAATCACAGAAAACATAATTTTTGATAGATAGATGCTATTAGGGTTAAGATAAACCAAGATAAATATGACATTTATCATTTATTAGGTCTGATAATTTTTATCAAAATGATAATGAATAATAAGGAAATAAAAATTTATTTTAATGGTTAGGAATTAAGAAACAGTGGAAAAATATAAAGAGAGAGATATGGGTTTGTAGATAAAATTATTTTGCATAAGTCAATTTTTATACCTTAAATAAATCTCCGTGTTAAATTACTAAAATGTTTTTTAATATTAATTTTAGAAAAACAATTTAACTTTTTATATATTTTTAATTCTATTTGAGTATCACATGAATTTTCTGCAAAGATAATGTTTTGAGAACTTTATGGTAAATTTATTATTAACTTTTCTATGTAAACTAATTATTTAATGATAATAACTCTTAAATATTTGTAGTACCAAATTATGTCCAGGATTTTTTTAATTAGTTTACTTTTAAATAACATGTAAGCCAAATTTTTCTTTTTATAAATTGATAAACGTCACTTACTGTTTTTATAATTATTGATCCATTACATAGAACGAAATAAGCTTAATTATTCTTATATTGTTAAATAAAGCTAAATTTATCACCATCTAAATGAAATAATATTCTTAAAATTGCAAAAACTCTCAATTTTTTTACATACATACTTTCTTAATTTTTCAGATGAAATTATTTCACCAAAATCTATATATTCATTTTATTGAGTAATTAACAATTTGCATCTAAAGTTTTAGTAGGAAGAATTTCAGCTTTTTGTATTAATATAAATATGCTGAAAATTAAATCAATTCCTAATAGTAATTATACACTATTTTAAGAATTTTTACTATTACAAAATATTTTTGAATATGCTTCTTGAAATCAACTCATAAAATCAAGCTTGTCCGGTTTAAAAAAATAATTAATGATGATTAAGGTTTTATGATTTTTCTTTGATTTTAGATTCATTAGCATGAACAGTACATTTTTCGAGTGTTTTGTTTAAATTTTAATAGAATCACACTTAATTTATTCGTCCATTAAATTATCTAAAGCATCAATGGATGCCATTAATTTATTAAAATATGAAAATACTTTTTTTAGAATTATTAGAAATTTAAAAAGAAATTTTTATTTATTGACATACCTTAATGGTTTCTTTCATTATAGATCAATTAAAATGACATTTTTAAAAATATTTACTTTAGAAAATAAAATTAAAAGATATTTTTGAACTATTTACAATTTAAATTTATAAAAAATTGATTGATGCATGGCAAACATAATTATAATTTCGCTTTTAGATTGCTTGATATTTATCTTTTTAACAAATTTTATTGGGGATCACTATGTTAATTATTAATATGCATAATCATTTTCTAACAATAAATTCTTAGCTAGTTAGCATAAATTAATTTAAATAATTGACTTAAAAAAAACTTACATAAAATTTAATTAAGTAACTCACACATTTTTTAATCACAACTTCTAGGGGTAGGGTAAAATGCAAAAGATAAACAAAATGCCCCACATTTATATTTTTATCATAGTTTATTTTTACTAAAAGTATAAAAAATGAAAGCTATTTTAGCTGTTACATGGACTGCGCTATGACTAAAAAACATTCATGTGTTTTAGAATATCTTTCTATAGTAAAAAATAGATTTATCAATGCAAGTTTTTAGGTTTTTCTCCTCATAATTGAATTACCACTTACTACTTTCCTAATAAATAATATAAGGAATGCATATTTTATGTAAGAAAAGAAACATTAAATTTCATAAAAAATAAATAAGTAAAAAAAATAATAATAAATTAAATCTAAAATCAACTCAAAAATGAAAATTTCTGTCTTTGCTCTCCTTGTCCTAGTTGTATTATCTGTTTTTGCTACTGTTGCTAAAGCTTAAGATGAATAACAAAAAACCGTAAAACTATACAATAAGACTGATTATAAAGTTAAATGCTATATTGGTGAATAAGGCTGCCTATGCTGGAAATGCAAAAGTTATGATGATATTTTAAAATGCAAATATACTTGCCATTGAATAAATAAATACATATAAATTATAATTATTAATTAGATTTTACATATGATAATTAATTTTATATTTGTAATTACAATACTAAAGTTTTAAAAGTAATTTAAAAATAAATATCCATCCTCAAAACATTTCTTATTTTTTCTTTCATAAACATCAATAAATTTCACTATAATATTTTGAGTTTTAAAAAAAATAAATCAAATGAACTAACTAATGATGTTGCTTGAAAAGTAAATAAATTTTTGAAATAATAAAAAAGCGTGATTAATTTTTGGCACTTTATTGATTAACTTTTATGATTTATTTTTTTTAAATACTATCTATAGATCTATTTAATTGAATTCCATGGATATTATTTATACTATTAATATAAGCTTAATTGAGTTATGAGAAATATCAATTTAATTACACTTTTTCTCTTTTGAAATTAACGCATATAAATAGATTGAAATTAGATTATCTTCTCTGATCTTTTTAAGATATTTTTGAAATGAGATTTCTAATTTAAAAAAAAATAGATTGAAATTTATTATTTGCATGAATATTTTGAATGCTTTTGAGAGATTTTATTTTATAAGAAAAAATTTTTAATACATTTGTAAATAAACAACACTACGATGAATAATAATTTATTTGTTACACTCTTTTTTTCCTCGATAAAGCTGAAATTGTTAATATAATTATACCAAACATAAAAGCTAATTAATTGCTTCAAGTAGAAAATTAAAGTTATCACCTATTTATTATTTTTTAAGATAATTTTATTATCATAAATTGAGATATGAATATATATATAGCAGGGTCCATTGGTTCTGCCCCAACATTTTTTTGCAAGCTTTTTTTTTTGGTTTTTTAAAAGATAAAATAGAATAATAGTTAATCAAATAAATAGATATCCGTTGGGACAGAATCAGTGGATAACCATATATGTATATATGTATGTATTTTTATTTATGTGAAATGGTTTTAATTAATTTAATAAAAAGATTAAAAAAAACATAATGAAATTTGGTCACAAATTTAGATTAAAAAACAATTATTCAATAATATAAATTATTTTACAATAGTTAAAAATTTCATTATTATTATTTAAAATTTTATTTAATCAAACTTTGCATCACTAATCACAAATGTAATAAGCTTATAAATTGTTATCAACTAAAATATAGTACCAGCAACTGCAATCAGTATTATTAGGATCATATACAATGCAACATTCTCCAGTAAAAGGATTGCATATTTATGGATAAACTGGTGGTTATGGATCAGTATTATTGTTATTACCACTTCCTGAATTAGTGGAGTTATTGTTGTTATTACTAGGATCAGTAGAGTTAGTGTTTGTATTAGTTGAATTATTGTTATTATTACCGGCATCAGTAGAGTTAGTGTTTGTATTAGTTGAGTTATTGTTATTATTAGCATTGCTAGCATCAGTAGAGTTAGTGTTTGTATTAGTTGAGTTATTGTTATTATTAGCATTACTAACATCAGTAGAGTTAGTATTTCCGTTATTTATATCAGTAGAATTAGTATTATTTTAATCTTATGCTGTGTTGTCAACAAATTGAAGATTTCTGACATTACGAGCAGAGCTCAAGCTGAGTAAAGCAAGTACAAGTAAGGAGACAAATAATTTATTCATTTTACTTTATTTTTTTTTTTTGATTATTAAGTTTATTATGAAATTTATTTATTTCTGTTAATACTAAGTCAATTATCAATTTATTTAAACTGGAAAGAATGACTTGCTTGGTAATTAATATAAATTTCATCATCTAATTACTTAAAAAAGAAACATGAATATAAATGTTTAGATTATAATTAATCAGCTAAAGGTTTCTGAGTATCTTTAGTAAAAATGTTAATTTATTTAAATAAATTCATTCCTACCCCCTATATTAGGCTGATAATTGATATTACAGATAATTAATAATTTGAGAGCATTGTTAATTAAGACTATGTAAAGACTGATTGAATTTATTAATTTGTGGTTTAATCTTATTGATCAAATTAATAGATTTACGTAAGATTATTAATTAATTTATCTTAATCTTATGTAAATTAGAAAACAGCTAATGATTTTAACCTTTCTTTATTAATTTAATGGACTAATTATTTAATTCATTTTTTGGGTATGAGCTGTTCATAATACTTTTTATTATTTATAAGACCGCATTGCATTCTATGCAGAATATTTTAGAAATTTCGTTTAGCAATTTTTATTTTGAGAATATCTTTTATAAAATCATGAGAAAACATTTTATTTATCATAATAGGAAGGATTATTTTTCTTACCTTTATTATTATTATTTTATATTTTCATATAAATAATTTGTTATTGAATTGAATGAATGAAACATATATTAGAAATTTAGATTGTTTTAACAAAATTTACAATTATATAAAATAGATTTACATAATAATATATAAAAATAGATAATACTACCAAAAAAATGTTAACCTTTGGTGTAAATTTTTAACTCAATGAAACTTTTACTATTTTTGTTAACATATTGTAAGCTATCATTTAAGCATTAGTACATCATATACTTTTAAGATTCAGTGAAGATTTCAAAACAAATTAAATTCTACCATGAAAATTTAATGTACTTGAAAGTATAAAAGACCTTAATTTTCAAGTTAAGTCTTATGCTAAAAATTTTGTAAGGTATTAGAAAAGGTCGAATGCTGAAATCTCAATTAAAGTAATAATTTAGTGTAATTTTATTAATTTTCAATTATAACCATTTTAAAAATAATAATAAATAGCTTCAATCAATTTTGTATTAAAAACGATCTCAAAAAATTATTTGAATTATCATTTTCATTACAGATTTTCCTATGCTTTTGGTTGCTTTTTCCATTCGCGATATTAAAATTTTAAACTGTGATGATTTACTTCAAGCTTTGGATACAAATTATTAAAAACATTTGCATGAATTAAATATTTTAAAATAAGACGCATTTATATATTCTTGTTTGCTTCATTCGTTTCACCTTAATACCTCATAATTAATAATTACCTAAAAATAGTTTTTTTTAATTTCAGAAACAATGAATCAAAAATCTATGTTTAATGGGCGGACCAATTTTTTTCCCAATAAACACAGGTTTTACTGTAAATATAAAACTGTTTTAAATTATTATAGATAAATTTATAAATTTATTTTGATTGAAGTTAAAATTAGCAAAAATATATTTAGCACTTAACTTAATTTTTATATTTTACAGCTTTAAAAAGATATTTCTTTTATACATTTTGTTAAAATTCCTTTATTTATTCATTTTTTCTCTTTATTTTTGCTTTTTACTTTTATTATGATCTATCTATACTAAAATATTTTAAAATGATTGATATTATGTCCTGAATTATGAGGTAACTCTTGGTTATATTTCCTTTAACTTAGATTAATGCTTTAAAAATGGAATTAAAATTAATAAAAATAGGGATGTATTTTTCATGCTGCTACTATCAAAGTACTTAAAATAATTTTTTATAAAATAACCTCTAAAGTTAACCATCTAAATTTTCCTACTCTTGTATAGATTGAAAGTAATAAATGTACTTATTTTACTTTTTTATTTTGTTTTTCAAATTAAGAAGTCTTAGAAATCAAACCATTTAAGAATGGCTTAGCTCTTTTTACTAATCTAAATTATCAATCATATCCAAATTAAATAAAATGTTTTAACGTTTGTGTTAAAATTGAATAATATTTATTTTTTATAATTTTTTTAGCTTCTTATTCAAAAATAATATCTTGAATTATTAAATAATAAATAAG
Organism: Tetrahymena thermophila SB210; assembly: GCF_000189635.1. Classification (NCBI taxonomy): domain Eukaryota; phylum Ciliophora; class Oligohymenophorea; order Hymenostomatida; family Tetrahymenidae; genus Tetrahymena; species Tetrahymena thermophila. The sequence goes on from NW_002475995.1 coordinate 11,122, forward strand.
ATATAAATTTTAAAAATGAAGTTTAGATGATTAATTATTTTAGAAATAAATCTAAATAAATAAATATGGTTTGATGTTTAAAAAACGAGTATTTTCAAATAATAAAATTTAAATTATTTTAACTAAATTAATTATTAATATAACTTCACCAATTAATTTTTGTCTATTAAAAATGATGAATATTAAAATATTTTTTTTAAAATAAAAAAGCTTTCAATATAATTAAAATATTTTCTTTATATCCTACCAAAAAAATCTTTTTAAATATCTTGTTTTTATATAAAATAAAAAAATTATTTCTATTTATTTATCTTGAAAAAAAAACTTCATTAATTTTAATTTTAATATTATGTTTAAAACTTAAAATTAAATAATTAATAGAGCATATTGAATTATTATCTTTTAAAATTTGCATTTTTAATTAATTAATAAGTTCAAATACAGAACATAAATATTTTAATTCAGAAAAATAAATAATAAGGAAATATTTAAAGAAATGTATATTCAGAAAAGATGAAGAGAAAGAAATATGGCAAATTATTACATTTTCAAAATATTAAATTAAAACATAATTATTATTAAGATAAAATTATGATATATATTAATTTATAATCATTAAGATATTAAACAAAATAAGAGAATTAAATTAGTTGAAAAAATATTTAATGGATTTGCAAATTAATCTTTGTATGGAAACTAAATAACATTTAATATAGGTTAAATATAATTTTTTTATCTATAAAACTGTAATAGTGACTCTAAACTTACAGAGTTGGGCAATAAGAAATTAAAAATATCAAATCACTCAATCAATTCACATTTACCAATTAAATTATTTTTCTATTAATTCTTTAAAAATTAAATTTAGAGGGTAGATAGAAAACAAACAATATAATAAATGAAAAATTATATTAAAATATATTATTTATTGTTTTGGCAGAAATCTCTATTTTTGGAAAAATAGAACATTTATTCATACCATTTCTGTTTTTTCATATATTTCTTCATCAGATTCCTCGCTTTCTTCATCACTAGATTTAGATAAATCTGTTAATGAATCTTTTGAATGATTAGAGCTATCTCTTTTTTTAAGTTCTAATACAAAATCCTTTTCACTATTATAAGCATTCGTAAATTTAGAGTTGGCTTTGATGGAAGAGACTCTTGTTTTGACAAAATTCTTTTTTCCCAATACAGAAGGTGGAGTGTTTTAAGTTTTAGGTTGACTTAGCTATTTTTATACTTAATCATATGCTATTTTAATATCAACTTTTTAGAGATACAATTAAGATTATGGCTAAGCTTATACTACAGTTACTGAATTTTAGTTCGTT